>NC_142071.1:23765000-23917500 GCF_059756535.1 Pantherophis guttatus | reverse complement strand
ATTCCCATTTCAAAACTGGTCAACTCCAATTTAGGGCTTCTCTCGGTCTCCAAATGTAGGCTATAACAAGAACAGCTACTTGCTTCTCGTGTATGTATGCCAGAGCCAAAAGCTTTGGAGTCACACCAAGTGAGCTCTTAAGTCAAACAAATGAGGAAATGCACACAGATAAGGAGTAGGTTCTATGTCAGCAATTGTTCCTTCCTACTTTTGGTGTGAGTCTGCATTGGAGACATACACACTTGTGTCACTCTGTCACGGAGTTTTCCTCCTTTCCTTTCCTTTCCTTTCCTTTCCTTTCCTTTCCTTTCCTTTTCCTTCCTTCCTTCTTTCCTTTCCTTTTCCTTCCTTCCTTCCTTTCCTCTCCTTTTTTCCTTTCCTTTCCTTTCCTTTCCTTTTCCTTCCTTCCTTCCTTTCCTCTCCTTTTTTCCTTTCCTTTCCTTTTCCTTCCTTCCTTCCTTCCTTTCCTTTCCTCTCCTTTTTTTCCTTTCTTTTCCTTTCCTTTTCCTTCCTTCCTTCCTTCCTTCCTTCCTTCCTTCCTTCTTTCCTTTCCTCTCCTTTTTTTCCTTTCCTTTCCTTTCCTGTCCTTTCCTTTCCTTTTCCTTCCTTCTTTCCTTTCCTTTTCCTTCCTTCTTTCCTTTCCTTTTCCTTCCTTCCTTTCCTTTCCTCTCCTTTTTTCCTTTCCTTTCCTTTCTTTTCCTTTCCTTTTCCTTCTTTCCTTCCTTCCTCCTTCCTTTCCTCTCCTCTCCTTTTTTCCTTTCCTTCCTTCCTTCCTTCCTTCCTTCCTTCCTTCCTTCCTTCCTTCCTTCCTTCCTTCTTTCCTTTCCTCTCCTTTCCTCTCCTTTTTTTCCTTTCCTTTCCTTTCCTTTCCTTTCCTTTCCTTTCCTTTCCTTTCCTTTCCTTTCCTTTCCTTTCCTTTCCTTTCCTTTCCTTTCCTTTCCTTTCCTTTCCTTTCCTTTCCTTCCCTTCCCTTCCCTTCCCTTCCCTTTCCTTCCCTTCCCTTCCCTTCCCTTCCCTTCCCTTCCCTTTCTTTTTTTTGTAAAGCTATATTTCTCTCTCACTCGCCCAGTCCAGCACTTGCTCTTTCGGCCCCAGCTGTGGCTGAGAGGTCCAATTTCACAGCTGCACAGTTCCAAATTGTACCATTGCTTTCCAGCTGTAGTCTGAATAGCCAATATTTGTTTGCTATCAGCTTTAATTAAGAGAAGCTTCATTAGTTGGCACAAACACAACTCCCTTCGCTCTCCCTTCTTTCTCCCTCTCTCTCCCCCCCATCCTCCCCTCCCCCACCGCCAACCTTTTTTTTGATCTGAGGGTGGCGGCTGCCAGTGGAATTGTGTTTTGGATCAGCAACAATCGGGGAACACATTCCCCTTCCAGCCTCTGTATCAAAAGCATCAAACACTGTTTCTCATTTTTGCATGCTTTTAATAAATGCCTTCGTGAAAGAAAGGGCTGAAAAATAATTTTAAAAAACCACATACAGGTAGACCTCAACTTATGACCACAATTGAGTTCAACTGTCTGTTGGTGAGAGAGACATTTCTTAAGTGAATTTTGCCGCATTTTATGACCTTTTTTGGCCACAATTGTCAAGATTGTGGCTGTCTTTAGAAGAGCACATGACGGCCGTGGCCAGGGGGGCTTTCTATCAGGTTCGCCTGATACGCCAGTTGCGCCCCTTTCTGGATTGGGACTCCCTACGCACAGTCACTCAAGCACTCGTCACTTCTCGTCTGGGCTGTTGTAACACTCTCTGCATGGGGCTCCCCTTGGGGTGCACCCAGAGGCTCCAACTGGTGCAGAATGCGGCCGCGCGGGGGATTATGGGAGCGAGGGGGCGCTCCCATGTGACTCCTCTCCTGCGCGAGCTGCATTGGCTTCCAGTGGACTTCCGGGTGCGCTTCAAGGTGTTGGTGATCACCTTTAAAGCGCTCCATGGCTTAGGGCCAGGGTACTTACGGGACCGCCTTCTGCCACCAATTGCCTCCCACCGGCCAGTTCGCTCCCACAGAGAGGGCCTCCTCAGGGTGCCATCGGCCTGATAATGTCGGCTGGCGACCCCCAGGGGGAGACCCTTCTCTGTGGTGGCACCTGCCCTCTGGAACAATCTACCCCCAGAGATATGAGTGATCCCAGACCTCCGGACTTTTCGTCGGGCCCTTAAAACCTATTTTTTTCAGTTAGCCGGGCTGTCCTGATTTTATGGTTGGTTTTAAAATTTGATATTGATTTTAATTGAAATGTTTTAAATTATGGGCCAAATTTTATTTAATTATTTTAAATCTATTTTTAACTTTTGTGTACAAATGTTTTATATTTGGCTGTTCACCGCCCTGAGTCCGAAAGGAGAAGGGCGGTATAGAAATCTGAAAAATAAATAAATAAATAAGAGTGTCACTGCAGTTGTTTAAAGTGAGCCGTGGTGGCGCAGTGGTTAGAGTGCAGTATTGCAGGCTGCTTCTGCTGCCTGCCGGCTGCCTGTAGTTTGGCAGTTTGAATCTCACTAGCTCAAGGTTGACTCAGCCTTTCAGTCTTCCGAGGTGGGTCAAATGAGCATCCAGATTGTAAGGGGCAATAGGCTGACTCTGTAAACTGTTTAGAGAGGGCTCTAAAGCACTTTAAAGTGGTATATACCAGTAAGTCTATGTGCTACTGCTTATTAGGAAGGAAGGAAGGAAGGAAGGAAGGAAGGAAGGAAGGAAGGAAGGAAGGAAGGAAGGAAGGAAGGGCCCTGGTGGGATAGTAGTTAGAATGCAGTATTGCACACTGACTCTGCTCATTGCCAGGAGTTCGATCCTGACTGGCTCAAGGTTGACTCAGCTTTCTGTCTTTCCAAGGTTGGTAAAATGAGGACTCAGATTGTTGGGGGCAATAGGCAATAGGTTGTGGTACTGGTATTGCCCTCCCTCCCTCCCTCCCTCCCTCCCTTCCTTCTTTCCTTCCTTCTCTCTCTCCTAGTGGTTAGAATGCAGTATTGCAGGCTAACTCTTCTCACTGCCAGGTTTGATCCAGACCGGGTCAAGGTTGACTCAGCCTTCCATCATTCCGAGGTGGGTAAAATGAGGGCCCAGATTCTCGGTGGAAAATATGCTGACTCTGTAAACCGCTTAGAGAGGGTGTAAAGCACTGTGAACTACTCAAAATTTCCACTACCTGTTCTCCAGAACCTGTCAGAACCTGCTGGATTTCACCCCTGATATATTGTCTATGTTCGTCTCTGCATTTCTCATCATCCAATTACATTGCAACGTTGAATCAAATGAGCTGATTGCAGATGAGTTATTCAATATGGCCTGATCAATCTGGTTGGTGATATCTCTCAGGTTAAGGGCAATGACAGAGGAACGATGGGATCTTATCCACCTGGCAGATCTAATTATCACCAGTGGAAGAACTTAAGAGCAATCAAATGGCCACTTGTGTGATTGTCTGCAGCCCAGAGTTGCTTGTTTGAGATGGAGACCCTGTGGATTTTACTCCACTAGTTGCTACCAACTAAAGTTGTTTATGATCATCTAGGTCAGGGCTGTCAAATTCTTGGCCCACGGGGCAGATGTGTCACATGCTGGCCACGCCCATTATAGCAAAGGGGAAAAAAATCCCGGTACATCACATGATGCCGCTGTGACGACATGAGTTTGACACCCCTGATCTAGGTGATCATTTCTGTTTCAAGGCCATTAAGGAACACACATACTATACATGGGGGTGAGAAGAGGAGAAGAAAGAAAGAAAGAAAGAAAGAAAGAAAGAAAGAAAGAAAGAAAGAAAGAAAGAAAGAAAGAAAGAAAGATCATAGATAGATAGGTAGATAGATAGATAGATAGATAGATAGATAGATAGATAGATAGATAGATGATAGACAGACAGATGATTAGATAAATAGGTAAATATAGATGATAGATAGATGATATAGATAGATAGATAGATAGATAGATAGATAGATAGATAGATAGATGGATGGACAGAGGGAGGGACAGACGGACGGACGGACGACTAGATAAAATAGATGATAGATGATAGACAGACAGATGATAAATGAATAAGATAGATAGATAGATAGATAGATAGATAGATAGATAGATAGATAGATAGATAGACGGACGATTAGATAAAATAGATGATAGATGATAGATAGAAGATAAATGAATTAGATAGATAGATAGATAGATAGATAGATAGATAGATAGACAGATGATAGACAGACAGATGATTAGATAGATATAGATGATAGATGATAGATAGATAAATGGATAGATAGATAGATAGATAGATAGATAGATAGATAGATGATAGACAGACATATTATTATTTAAATAGATATAGATGATAGATATAGAGACATGATAAATGGATAGATAGATAGCTAGATAGATGATAGACAGACGGATGATTAGATAAAATAGATGATAGATGATAGATAGACAGACAGATAGTAAATGAATAGATAGACAGACAGACAGACAGACAGACAGATAGATAGATAGATGATAGACAGACAGATAAGTAAATAGATATAGATGATAGACAGACAGATGATTAGATAAAATAGATGATAGATAACAGACAGACAACATAGTACATATCAAATTATGTGAATGATACATAATTGGGGCATTTGAAGAGGCCATCTTAGGGCCCATGTTGTCCCTTGCCCGCTTATCCCCGTCTTAGGGACTTCGCTCAAAACCAATCGTGTATTTCTCTACAGGCTCCTCTGTCGCTACAGCCTTAGGATTTTTCTCCTCTGCAAGGAATTCCAAAGCACTGACAAGGCCCCCTCCCAGGAGTGCTAAATGTGCTCACATTTCATCCATCGCCAGTCACTGGCTAAGTGAAAATTCACCGCAACTAGAGCTTTCACAAGATTTGAACTGCAGTGATCTCTCCTATATTCTCATTGATGTTCCCGCTGCTACAATACAATTTGCTCGTGAACAGATTCTCTCGGAAGGAAACAACTGCTGAATGCAACCCAGGCGGCTACCATCAATCGCCGCAAAAGCCTAGGAATGGCGACAAGGGGGATTTTGCAACCACGCTGCTGAAACCGACTTCGGATGGCACAGCAGAGCAACCAGGTGCATTCCACTTCGCTCGCTCGTCCCTAACCTATCCTTGCATGGTTCACCAAGACCAGGGGTTGGCAAGAGCCTTGGTACTACAGCCTTGGTAGTACAGTGGTCTAAAGCACCCTGTTATTAAGACCAGCTGCCTGCAATTACTGCAGGTTCGAATCTCGCCAGGCTCAAGGTTGACTCAGCCTTCCATCCTTTCTAAGGTAGGTAAATTGAGGACCCAGATTGTGGGGGCAATAAGCTGACTTTGTATAAATATACAAAAAGGATGAAGGCTATTGCTTAGCACATTGTAAGCCGCCCTGAGTCTCCGGAGAAGGGCGGCATATAAATCAAATTAAAAAAAATAAAAACCTTAAACACTCAAAGAGCCACAAAGGTCCTGAACAGAAGCCCCCCCCCACATTTAATTCTGGAGCCAACCGGAAGTCCGGTTCCCCCACCATTGAGTTTCCTCCTAGTGCGGCGTCCTTTTTCCTCTACTTGTCCTAACTGAAAGTCCTATAAATTGTGGAGCCGACCGGTGACAGGGAGCCACAGCAGAGGGATGAAAGAGCCACATGCGGCTCCAGAGCCACAGGTTGCTGACTCCTGGTGTACGATTTCCTACTTGAGCAAGGGGTTGGGCTATAGAAGATTTCCAAGGTCCCATCCAACTATGCTGTTCTGTTATTCTGTTAAATGGTGTAGAATGAAAAACACAATGTTGTTGTTGGAAACTGGAAGACACGCCATCAGAGGAGCGGATAATACAAAAAATAAGGGCATGCGTGGAGATGGACAGACTGACAAAGGAAATACAGGAAAAGGGAGACGCAGGCTACTATTTAATTTGGCACAAATGGTACGATTGGCTAGAGAAAAAGAAGATAAAATAAGGGAATACCACCCAAGAACACAAAAATGAGGAAATGGAATTGCATATCGTCAAATAAATATCGTTATATAATGAAAGATATACATATTTAGATATACAAATATTTAATTGCCGTGATAACTCTACTATCAAAGTTCAGGTATTATACTTAATTTTAATGTTTAGTTTGTTTATGTATAGTATGTTTGTTTGTATGTATGTATATTTATGTTTTGTGTTATGTCAATAAAAATTAAAAGAAAAAAAAACACAATGTTGTTTAGCATCCTTCCGTGGGTTCTAGACAAACAAACAACAAAAAGGAAACGGCCCAAACTCAGAGACGAGACAGCAAGATTCAGTCAAGTCCAATCCCTTATTTGCTAATAATAGAGAGAACTAACTAACCTAATAGACAGAATCTTGCCAAACTCAAGCTCTAACTGTCTAAACTGCTAGATATATCCTGAGAGATTCTAGGGCAGTGATGGCGAACCTTTTAGACACCGAGTGCTCAAACTCCGCACGCGCACATGTGCATGCCCAAATTGAAAGTTGTGAGCATGCGTGCCTGTGCAAACATGCGCACATGCACAACAGAGACCTGAAGACCAGCTGGCCGACCCGAAGCCGGGCACCTCAACACCGGTGGCATGGCAAGAGGTAAGACCATTTTCTTTCACGAACTTCTGTTTCGTCATTTGCAGGGAAACAGAAGCTCACAAAAGAAACGCCACAGAGATCTGACCTCGGGCGACGGCACACGTGCCAGCAAAGAGGGCTCGGGGTGCCACCTCTGGCACGTATGAGGGGTGGGTTCTAAAATTTTTAACTACCGGTTCTGTGGGCGTGGCTTGATGGTCATGTGACAATTCTTTAGGATTTAGCAGAGGTACTGGTCTACCAGGCTTTTAACTGCTTGCAGAGCTGTACCGGTCTACTTATTTGTTTTTGGAGGCATCGATCTACCCATTTATTTTTGCAGGCATCGGTCTACTCATTTGTTTTTGGAGGCACCAGTCTACTCATTTGTTTTTGGAGGCACCGGTCTACTCATTTGTTTTTGGAGGCATCGGTCTACTCATTTGTTTTTGGAGGCACCAGTCTACTCATTTGTTTTTGGAGGCACCAGTCTACTCATTTGTTTTTGGAGGCACTGGTCTACCCATTTATTTTTGCAGGCATCAGTCTACTCATTTGTTTTTGGAGGCACCGCTTTGTCATATCGTCACTGCTACCGGCTCAGCGGAACTGGGCCGAACCGGGAGGAACCCACCACTGGCATGTATGCCACAGGTTCGCCATTACGGTTCTAGGGTGTGGCCTCTTTCCCTCTGCCCCACCCAGCACAGTTCTTTGATCCTGGCCTCTTAATCGGAAAGCTTTGAGTTGCCCCTGTGATTCTGAAGGTGCACATTCCATCAGATTGAACTATCCAAGGCCCAGCTATTTAATCCAATTGTTTTACAGGAAACAGGTCTATAAAAGAGGCCTATAAAAGAGGAATGCTGATCTCCTGACCTCCTCTATTTACTGTAGAGGCCATGTGCTCCTAACATTGCAGAGGCCACTTAATAGGACTGAACTAGAGAATATTTATAGTTTAGCGTTAAACTGTGGGGTTCTTGGTGCTCTCCGAGCTTGGTTGTTTTCTTGTGGACATTTCATGACCCAACTAGGGAACATCTTCAGTGCTAGAAGGGTCTGGGGTTTGTTTTCTGTTTATATATTGGTGGTTTGATCCGCCTAATCAAGGAACCACCAACAGGGCAAGCCACTTGCATATAAACAGAGCAAACCTCTACTCCCTTCTCACACTGATGATGTTACCTAGTTGGGTCATGAAACATCTGCAAGAAAACAACCAAGCTCAGAGAGCACCAAGGACTCTACAGTCCTCCTCTTCCTCTTCCTCTTCCTCTTCTTCTTCTATTTCCTCTTCCTCCTCCTCCTCCTCCTCACAAACCACACTCTTTGTAGCACTGATGATATTATCTAGTTGGGTAATGAAACATCTGCAAGAAAACCACCAAGCTCAGAGAGCACCAAGGACTCTACAGTCCTCCTCTTCCTCTTCCTCTTCTTCCTCCTCCTCCTCCTCCTCCTCCTCCTCCTCCTCCTCCTCCTCCTCCTCACAAACTCCACTCTTTGTAGCACTGATGATGTTACCTAATTGGGTAATGAAACATCTGCAAGAAAACCACCAAGCTCAGAGAGCACCAAGAACTCTACAGTCCTCCTCCTCCTCCTCCTCCTCCTCCTCCTCCTCCTCCTCCTCCTCCTCCTCCTCCTCCTCCTCCTCACAAACTCCACTCTTTGTAGCACTGATAATATTATCTAGTTGGGTAATGAAACATCTGCAAGAAAACAACCAAGCTCAGGGAGCACCAAGGACCCAACAGCAATTGGAACTGTTGGGCACATGACCTCCTTTAAAATACTCCATGTCTATGACAAATCTTTGATTCATGGTTTGGCAGTAAGTGCCAAGGGTCATTTCATCATTCATCTAGAGATGATCAGGGATTCAAGGCACCCTATCAGTCCAAATCCAAGATGGGTTGCCGGGTTTGTCTCCTGACTATCTCAAATATATCTTGCATGAAGATTTAACACCACCATTTATTATTCCAGCTCAACTCCTGGAAATTGCCTGACAATGGAAACCTATACTCCCAATTTGGTTTAAATTCGTAGCGCCAGCATGTTGGGAAAATTGGCTTCATGGGGAAAAAAAATCAACTTTTCAGTTAAATTGACTAGCGGTCTTATCAGACTTGATGCTTTTCAGACAAAATGGTTCTCATCTCCTCATTTATTGCCTATGTAAATGAAGAGTCTGCTGTCATCACGCATTCTTTGCAACATAAATCTTTCTAGATAGACTTCATCGCTATACAGACAGGCAGCGGATGTGTTTTGCCATAATAAAAGCAGTACATTTAAATCTGTTTTTCTTCTCACTTTGGCAAAAAAAAAAAAATATGACTCTGCGGTTTCATTAATGTTTGCCGTCTCTTTGCCTGCCTGTATCTTCCTTTCTTTCTTCTCCCTTCCTCCCCACTCCTAAAATACCTTTGGAAAAAATTGCATTTCAGAAAGAGAAAATCTCTGCAATTTTGGAATTAGGAGAAAGCACAGGAGCAGAGTGAGATGGAAATCATACGCGTTAGCAAATTCTTAAGGGTATGCCACTGCAAAAAAAAATAAAAAAAATATGCATACGCAATTCAGGTGTTTGGTGATTTTTTTTTTAAAAAAACAACAACCTTGGATTTTCTTCTAAAGAGAAAAAAAAATGCAAACAGCAACGGGGGAGGAGATTTCTCTCTATATAAATGGAAACAGCAACCTCTGATTTGAGTTTCATATATTCTGCTGGGTCAGAGACTTCACAGCCGGTCTCATCCTAGTCTCTCTTTCCATAAAAATGCACGAGGGGAAATGCTACCAGCAAGGGTGCCCAGCTTATAAAGCCAGGAGAGATACAGGCATGTCTGAATTCAATGCAAAAATCAAATGCAGAGCAATTTGACTCACTCATTATGGGGCAAACAGCCATCGCTCCTTGCTAGAGAAATGTGTTTTGCATGAGAAAGATGGCCCTCTGACAGTGCTAGGCAAGCTTTTTGGAGCCAGAGAAACCGAGGAGGTTCAGAGGGTGTACCTGTCACAACACAACTGCCTGCAACTCCTCAAGCAGCTACTGCAGGGGGTGTTAAACTCAATTTCATTGAGGGCCACACATCAGGGCTGTGTTTGTCCTTGGGGGTGGGGTGGGCATGGCTGGGGGGGGCGTGGTCAGCTCAACGTCACTCATCGAGACTCCATTTTCGGCCATGACGGTTTCCTGCAGTCCTCTGCCAGCAAAACCGGATCTCAGGGAGACCGTGCAAGGCCCATTCGGACTCTGTTTTCACTGGCAGAGGGCTGCAGGAGGCCATTGTGGCCGAAAACGGAGCCTGAGAGGGCTGTACGCAGCTCTCCCAAGCTCTGTTTTCACTGGCAGAGGCACCACGGGCTGGTCCTTTGCTGTTTCCAGGCCGGCCCCACAGTCCAGATCTAAACATCTCATGGGGCGGATCTGACCCCATGAGCCTTGAGTTTGATACCCCTGATCTACTGTATGCCTCCCATTAAAATGGAGTAGCCGCTCTCTATATTTGTAGTGCCATTCCTCCTTTGCCTTCAGGAGTTGCAGATGGAATGTCTCCCAGGACTCAAAAGCATACTTAAAAATTTGATTAATAAATATATAGATTAAAAAATCTGTCTTTTAAAACTGGACCCAAACTCTGGATAACCCTGGCACCTGCAGACAAAAATGCCTGCCTGAAACTCAAATCAGTTCAAAAACATCTTTTATTGCAACAGCTGTGAATTACGTTCATTCACAGCTGAGTCCCAACTAGTTGCAATAAGTCCTTCGGGAGAAGTCCTTCGGGATAATCACCAACCTTTATCTCCCTTGACACGCTGCCAAAGACCTACTTGGCAAAGTCACACAGAGTCCAGAATCAAACAGAGATGCCGACTGGGAACAGAATTAACAACATTGCTTTCTTGCAAAGGGTCCATGTGCCTTTGCTCCTCTTTTAAACCTTATGGGAGGGGCCAATCATCTTCAGGCCTTACTCCCGAGTCGTCCCTTTTGTTTTAACTGTTCTTGCCTTCTGGCAGCTCTGCGCATGTGTGCACTAGGAACAGGCTCCTCCTGTTCCTCTGCCTCTCTGATGTTCGACTCTGGAGGCTCTGGAGTCTGTGCATTGCTCCCAGATGGCCCTGGCCCCATCTCTGCCTCCAATGCAGAGCCCTCATGCCTGGAGATTAGATTAGATTAGATTTATTGGACTTCTATACCGCCCTTCTCCCGAAGGACTCAGAGCGGTGTACAGCCATATTAAAACACCTATAGATTTACAAAATTTAAAAACAATTTAAAACCGAATATATAAAAATTTGGCCTACAAAATTAAAAAACTAACATACACCCATTATAAAATTCATATTAGGCCAGCCCGGCTTGTTGGAACAAAAGGGTCTTCAGGGCGCGGCAAAAGGTCCGCAGGTCGGGGATCATACGAACCTCTAGGGGTAGCTCATTCCAGAAGGCTGGTGCCCCCACAGAGAAGGCTCTCCCCCTGGGTGTCGCCAGTCGGCATTGTTTGGCCCACGGCACCCTGAGGAGCCCCTCTCTGTGGGAGTGTATTGGCCAGTGGGAGGCTGTCGGTGGCAGAAGGCGGTCTCGTATATACCCCGGTCCTAAGCTATGGAGCGCTTTAAAGGTGGTGTGAAACACCTTGAATCGCACCCAGAAGACCACCAAGAGCCAGTGCAGCTCGTGCAGGAGGGTGTTACATGGGGGTGCCAAGTTGCCCCCATAATCACCTGCGCGGCCGCATTCTGGACCAGTTGGAGCCTCCGAGTGCTCTTCAAGGGGAGCCCCATGTAGAGAGCATTACAGTAATCCAGATGGGATGTGACGAGGGCATGAGTGACCGTGCGCAGGGCATCCCGGTCCAGAAAGGGACGCAACTGTGCGTGCCTTGCATTTTGGGGGACTTGGGCAGGTGCACATTTGCACGCACACACACACTCTTTGAGAACTCGGTTTAGAAAAAGTTAGCCATCACTGGCCTAAGAGAACAGCCTGGATTGGATGAACCCAGGAGCTGAACTTTACGTATAAAGTAAAGACTATTTCTGGTATAAACTGGGTTAACAAAATCACAAATGAGGAGGTGATAAGCCGCCTGGGAAAGCAAAGGGAAATCATCAAAGCCATTAAAAAGTGAAAGTTAGAATATTTTGGACATGTGATGCGACACCCAGAAAAATATGGCATCTTTCACTTAATCTTCCAGGGAAAGATTGAAGGCAAACGAGATCCAGGCAGAAGAAGAACATCATGGCTTCAAAAGCTAAGGGACTGACTGGTTTGGACAAAACTCAGCAGCACTTTTTTGTATGGCTGTTGACAAAAATAGGATTGCCAACATGATTGCCAATGTCTGATGATGGATATGGCAGAAGAAGAAGAAGAAGAAGAAGAAGAAGAAGAAGAAGAAGAAGAAGAAGAAGAAGAAGAGGAGGAGGAGGAGGAGGAGGAGGAGGAGGAGGAGGAGGAGGAGGAGGAGGAGGAGGAGGAGGAGGAGGAGGAGGGAGGAGGAAGAGGAAGAGGAAGAGGAAGAGGAAGAAGAAGAAGGAGGAGGGGGAGGAGGAAGAAGAGGAAGAGGAAGAGGAAGAGGAAGAGGAAGAGGAAGAAGAAGAAGGAGGAGGAGGAGGAGGAGGAGAAGGAGGAGGAGGAGGAGGAGGAGGAGGAGGAGCTGAACTTCCCCAAGGATACGGAAGAAGGTCAGAAGGGATGTCTCTAATTTAGTTCTCTGCTCAAGCCGTATCTCCGCTAGGGAAAGCTTGGCTCCCTGGTAGGGAAGCATTCCACACACGCACAAGAATAATTTATTGCTTTGCATTCCGAGGTTAAGCTCTGGCTTTGAAAAAGGAATCCAGGACTCAAGATTTGTGTGTGTCACTCCTCATCCTGGAATCAGAAAGACAAGGATATCAATCTTCCTGCTCCTCCTGTTTTTGAGCCGCTGATTTAAAAGACAAGAGTCACAGAAGAAGGGGGGGGAAAGGTAAGAAAAAAACGAAAATAAAAGGCATTTACTTCTACTTCTATTCAGTGGCTGACTTTGTACATTACTCCTTCCCCAGTTCATTTGCACCACATAGATTTGTTGTGGCCCGTCAGCGGCCTGTGCAGCTAGTAACTGATTGCGACAGTGAGGAGGCTGGTGTGGTGTTGTGCCAGCAGCCTGTGCAGCTAGAACTCGAGTCAGACAATGAGGAGGCTGGAGAAGATGTGGTGCCAGAGGCGGGGATTCAGCCAGGGCCTTCAGAACCTCCAGAAGCTCCCATAAGTGAAGAGGAAGAAGAGGAGGAGCCTCTTCTCGATGCACGGGCGCGCAGAGCTGCCAAAAGGCAGGAGTGGCTCCTCAGAAGGAGGTCTCCTCGAGAGTAAGGCCAGGGCTAATTGGCCACTCCTTTAGCCTATTTAAGGAAAGAGGATGACTGAAGCAATTTGCAGGGAACAACTTTGTTCACTCTCTTTTGCATCCTGATCTTTTTTTTAAAAAAAAATGATTTATATGCCGCCCTTCTCCGGAGATTCAGGGCGGCTTACAGTGCATTAAGCAATAGCCTTCATACTTTTGTATATTTTATACAAAGTCAGCTTATTGCCCCCACAACTGGGTCCTCAATTTACCTACCTTAGAAAGGATGGAAGGCTGAGTCAACCTTGAGCCTGGCGAGATTCGAACTTACTTTAATTGCAGACAGCTGGTGTTAAATTGCAGTGCCTTGTCTGCAGAGCTATCCAGGCTCCTTAGTTCTCTTATCAGTTTCCTGCAAATTGCTTCTGGGCTTTCTGCCAACCATAGTAAGATTACGATTATTTATTCTTTGGATTCTTGTAGGCTATTAAGAAAGTTAATTAACAGCCTTTATTTGAAAAAAGACTGATTTAATTCAGTAAACTAAGGTTTGTACAGACTTTGTGTGTGCTGCGTTCTTTGGGGTCCGTAGCTGGGGCAGGACAAGATTAGATTCGGGACTTTCTGCTTTGGTTTTTAGCGGTTCAGTCTGTTAGGGAAACTTAGGCTAGTTAATTAGTGGACTGCGTTAAGGCTCAAGTCAATAACTCCACAAGGATGTTTATGGGAGAAATGTTTAGCAGAAGATCCTGGCGTTTTGATCTTAGATAGGGATGTCAAATTCAATTTCATTGAGGAACACATCAGAGTTATGTATGACCACGGAGGGCTGGTTGTCAGAGTGGCAATCAGCCCCGTTACTTGCCTGGGGTAATTGCCTGAGTTAGAGTTGGATCGTGGCATTTTCCTCGTTCATACTTTTGCAAGAAAATAAACCCGAAGATATATTTTCTAAGAAAAACTCATTTATTTGTTATAAAGAAAATAAAACATCTCACTAGTCTAATTAGTTACATCTTGGCAACGTTCCTGCCAGACCTCTCCTGGCAGGAGAACAAAGAAAGTTTTTTTAGAAGAAAGTGAAGGAATGTAGACATGCGCAGTTAGCTTACTGATAAGAAACTTGGCAAGCTACGGTAAGTCTGAAAGTCCAAAAATAATAGCTCATCTGGTAAATACAAAAACGCAGTGACAGTGGTAGCCATGGGTGGTCGTGGGCACGATGGACATTTGACACAGGCTCAAGATGTGCTTTTTCCCTTCTCTTCTTTCTTTCCACAGTACTGTTGGAAGATATTGTAGGAAGTTAGCACCCACCCCTTTCCTGGAAGAATGAAATATTTTGGGAAATATTAAAAAAGGCAGAATATTATGTTTCCCTGGGTGAGAAATGGAGAAGCATGTTTTTAAAGATGAAGCAGCTCCCACCTTCCTGCCCCCACCCTTTTGTTAATGGGCCAGAGGCAGAAACTCAATCTTTGTCAATGGACCTTCATCTGCAACACAATAGCAACAGAAACTAACACAATAGGACCCATCTAGCAACAGAAACTCACCACATGGCACCTGGGAAGATTACATCAGCCAGCAAGGCTAGCTAAGACCTCCACCTCCTGGGAGTCTGACAACCAATCAGGATACTCTTTCTGGGCCACAGGAAGTTCAAGCCAGAGAAAGCATAAAACCCTGTATCTCCTCTCCCTTTTCTGTTCAGGAACTCAAGCCATGTGATCCTGTCCACCATTAAACCATCTTTCCAAGCAGTCTCCATGTTTCCAGTGTCTTTTTTTCCCACTTGGAGCAGAACCCAGTTTCTCAATCTCAGCGAGTTTAAGACCTGTGGACTTGTGGGGGACTTTGGGCCAATCACCAGGTGACAGTGAGTTCTAGTCCTGCCTGAAGTACAAAAACCAGCTGGGGGACTTTGAGCCGCTCACTCTCTCTGAGCCCAACCCACCTCACAAGGCTGTTGTTGTGAGAGGAAACAGTATTATGTATCTTCATTGCCTTGAGTTAACTTATAAGGTAATGTAGGAAGAAATATCCTTCTGGGTTCAGCTCCAAATGGGGAAAAAGACACTGGAAACTGTTGTGGCCCCGCCCTCTGAGCCTGTCCCATCGGAGGAAGAAAGCTCCGAGCATGAGGAAGAGGAGTCAGCCAGGCCTCCCTCTCCAGGCCCCTCCCCTCTGGCATTGTCTCAGGTGCCGGCCGAGGGAGAGGAGATTAGCAGGGAGACAGGTGGCTCGGATCAGAGTGACGAAGAAACATCATTCCTGGACGCACGCCTCCGAAGGCGTGATAAACGATTGCAGCAGCTTAGGAGGCGTGCTAGGGATTAGAACTGAGTCACTGGACCACACCCCAGAGACTATATAATAGAGGGTAGTGGTCAGTGATCCTTGTGACGAACAAAACTAACCTTGGATAGTCACTAAAGCCTCGTTCGGAACTGCGGAGAGAAATAATTATTATTGTTGGACATTTGGAAGCTGAGTATTTTATCTGTCTGTTTTTCTGTGAAAATAAAGGCACTTGGCAGACGGTGTGTCTATCGCTGCCAAGTGGGAGATAAAGAAACTGGGTGCGTTCCAAAGTGTTTCCTTAACCCTTGGCTGGCTGTGTTTGTGTGTGTGTGTGGACGGGGACAGATCAGAAACATGGAGACTGCTTGGAAAGATGGTTTAATGGTGGACAGGATCACATGGTTTGAATTCCTGAACAGAAAAAGGGCGAGACGCAGTGAGTCCCCGGATTTTATGCCGTCTCTGGCTTTGAACTTCCTGGGGCCCAGAAAGAGTATCCTGATTGGTTGTCAGACTCCCAGGGGGTGGGGGTCTTAGCTAGCCTTGCTGGCTGATGTAATCTTCCCAGGTGCCATGTGATGAGTTTCTGTTGCTAGATGGGTCCTATTGTGTTAGTTTCTGTTGCTAGATGAGTCCTATTGTGTTGCAGATGATGGTCCATTGACAAAGATGGGAGGGAATTGAGTTTCTGCCTCTGGCCCATTGACAAAGGGTGGGGTGGGGGGGCAAGAAGGTAGGAGCTGCTTCGTCTTTAAAACATGCTTCTCCATTTCTCATCCAGGGAAATACATTCTGCGTTTTTAATATTTCCTAAAATATTTCATTCTTCTAGGAAAGCGGTGAGTGCTAATTTCCTACAGTAATAAAGGCAGGATACAAACCAAATCAAGTCAAATCAATCTATCGCCTTTCCTTTGGGCTACTGATTTGCCGCTTCTAGACCTATCTCTCTACTTGCACCCATTGGTTGCTCCAGAAAATGGCACCTTGCCATTGTTGGCAAACCAGAGTACATCGGGGGCATCTCAGCAGCGTCGTGGTGCACCACCACTTTCCCACTCCGTGCTTAAATGCCCTGCAGGAGGCTCTCTATATTGGAACCCTTTGTGGCTATAATTTTTAACTACCTTCCCATTGACAAGCCAATCGGACCTCATGCCTTGCTGAGCTTTTTATGAGTCCCTGTAAAAGGGGGAAAATGAAAACTCAGGGGCCTTAAAATATAAATCCACAGCCACGTGTGATGCAGTTGGAGGCTTTTATGACTTCTTGTCAGGATCTTTATGACCCTGTCAAAAAAAAAAATGGGTAGCAGCAGGGGCTGTAAGTGTATGAAGAGCAAGGGGGAAAGGAAGAGGGGCCATTTCACTGTCTTCAAAAGTGAAATGGTCCCATTCCTTTATAAGGCCCTGTATAACAGTATGGTCAATTGCTTTCCCCATCGCTCCATAGGCCATTCCCAAGAGACTACAGCTGCAATTCATTTTTTATAGCTGCTGATCTCTCTCTCTCTCTCCCCCCCCCACCCCCACATACACACAGAGAAACATAACTATGTCGGATTTACTTTGGCCCTGCCATAGTGCAAATTCAATGGAGAAGTCAATGATAGTAGGAATGGTTAGTAGATCAAGAAGGGGCAATCCTGGCTTGATCTAGGCCCTTGCCTATAAAGTTGCCAAGAGTTGGATACAACTGAACAGTTTAAACTATCTACTTGTTCTCTGTCTGTCTGTCTGTCTCTATCCATCCGTCCATCCATCCGTCCATCCATCCATCCATCATCTATATCTGTCTGTCTGTCTGTCTGTCTGTCTGTCTGTCTGTCACTATCCATCCATCCATCCATCCATCATCTATATCTGTCTGTCTGTCTGTCTCTATCCACCCGTCCATCCATCCATCCATCATCTATATCTGTCTGTCTGTCTATCTCTATCCATCCATCCATCCATCCATCATCTATATCTGTCTGTCTGTCTGTCTCTATCCATCCGTCCGTCCATCCCGTCCATCCATCCATCCATCATCTATATCTGTCTGTCTGTCTGTCTCTATCCATCCATCCATCCATCCATCCATCCATCCATCCATCCATCCATCATCTATATCTGTCTGTTTGTCTGTCTGTAGAATAGAATAGAATAGAATAGAATAGAATAGAATAGAATAGAATAGAATAGAATAGAATAGAATAGAATAGAAAAGAATTCTTTATTGGCCAAGTGTGATTGGACACACAAGGAATTTGTCTTGGTGCATATGCTCTCAGTGTACATAAAAGAAAAGATACGTTCGTCAAGAATCATAAGTCTATCATCTTTATCTATCTGTCTATCTATCTATCTATTGATAGATCTATCTCCCTCCCTCCCTCCTATAAAAACAATAGTAAGGATGCTGTCAGGGTTCCAGAAAAACCCCCACTCCAACAAAATCTCTGAAGCAAGCATTTTCTCAAAGTTCTGTTTATTAGGGCAGGTATACTGGCACATCTGGGGAAAACCCAGATCTGAGAGTTCCAGGTTTTCCCTCAGTAAATCAAAACCCCCAAAACCATCTCCTCACTCATCAGTCGATCACATGCTCCAATCACCATCCATCCCATCTCAAGACATCACTCCGACCAGTCCTTCTCCAGATGCAGGATCGCCCTGATCTTGACCAAAAGGAAGAATGCTCGTTTGTCTAAAGACAATCCCTCTACTAAATCCCCCCCCTCCTAATTTCCCACACATGAGAAGGTGGCAGCGTGGAAGCTTCCATTTCTAATATGGCTCCCAAGGCTGACAGTAGAGAAACAGTGCAATTTATGGATGTGGCAAGCTTGTGTAAGATTCGGACTTCCACGATCCAAGATCAGAGGTGCTCAAAAGGACCAGATTGCCCTTTTTCATTCATCCCCGTAATCTTCAATCAACTGCTCAATATAATAATAACAATAATCCCAAATGCTATCACCTGCTGAGCTCTTTAGAGTTCCATCGGATGCAATTTTCAGGGTGATGGAGAACAGAAAGATGAAGCAGAAAAGCAATATCAAAGGGGGAAATAGTGCCGATGTAGTCATCAACACGTAAAGGAAATGGAATTCGGCCTCTCAAAGGTTTACCCTTTTTTTTAAAAAAAAAAAAGGTGGCCATACAGAATGTCTGCTTTTAGCAAAATGTAGGTTAGACATTTCGTTTAACAACTCCATGTATTGTTTCACTTGTGCTTCCCATCTTACTTATCAAACCTCATATACTTAGAAATCAGAAAGAATCTGGAAGCACCTTTCCAGACTGACAAGTTGGTGTTGTTTTGGGAGAAATGTATATCTGGAAAAAAGTAAGTTCCTTCCTTCCTTCCTTCCTTCCTTCCTTCCTTCCTTCCTTCCTTCCTTCCTTCCTTCCTTCTCTTCCAGTGCAAGCAATCAGAAACCATCATGCATAGGCTGATATTTTATTGTTGGTCACCTATATTACAAGAACGTCTCCAGACTGTCTGCCTTTCCTCGGAAAATGGCAGATACAGACCTAAGGGTTAGATACAAGCCTAGCGCCAGCTGCTGTGGCCTAGAGGTGGAGCTCTTGACTCACAATCAGGAGGTTGTGAGTTCGATCCTAGGTAGAGGCAAATGTGGGGTTTCCTGCTTGGGCAGGGGGTTGGACTAGATGACCTTCAAGGTCCCTTCCAACTCTGTTAATCTGTGAGGGGATGTCATTGTATGTTTCTTCTCTTGAACCGACTCTAAGCTGGAATCTCTCTTTAAATGCTTTGCAAATCCACTTTCCCTTCAACTGGTGGTTCCAATTCATTCATTCATTCATTCATTCATTCATTCATTCATTCATTCATTCATTTCATTCATTCATTCATAACACTGTTCCTCTTTAAAGAACCCTAGGTGAAATAACAGGCAGGAGAGGTTCAGGAAAAAAAGCACAGAGGTAGAAATGACAACAAGAGTGCAGCCGTTTCTACATTTTAGAGTCGTTATTTCTACAATCTATATACCATCATCACAAACACACTTCTCCTTGTGCCCTCTAGACGAACATAAACATTATAGTAACTTATGCACGCATAGGCTGAATGTCACACCACAGAAGTAAAACCTAACCTGACCTTAGCTAAGCCGGATCAAATCACATTGGGACTTGGAGAGGAGACCACCAGAAAATCCCAGAGCTGTAAATAGGCTACAAAGATTTAAAAACAACTCCACTGTGAAACATTTTTAGATTGTTGCAAGGAAACTGCAGGGATGTGTTTTAGGAAGCCACCAACAACTGAGTTAGACTTAAAGGATAATTTACTTATACCACAGAGATGAAATCTGAGTTGGTGGAATCCTGGGATATCAACATTGTGCCCTTCCTGGGGTTGTCTCAAACAAGCTCTGAGCCATCTCTCTCTTTCTTCTAACCCTTCTCATATTCTGCAAAGGTTGATCCAGATTAGCAGCTCTTGTTTCACTCAGAAAGGATGTTTGATTGTTTTGCCCCTCTGCCTGCTTGGAAAATGGCTGAATAATGTTTTGGTTTGTTTTAAGAAAACAAGTCAATGTAGACTTCTTCACTCTTTCAAAACAAATTGGCATCAGCTGTGTTTTTGCTTCCTCTTCATGATTATTTCCATTAATATTTTAATGAATGCAATTTTTTGGCAGGAAAATCTTTGGGGAAACAGCTTCACTTAAGGCAACTACCAGTATTCAGAGAAGGGGAGGGGAGGGAGGGAGGGAGGGAGTGTGAGAGAGTATAATTGTGCATGTTTCTGATGGCATTAAAATGATATCTAGAATTTCCTATGTATACAACATAGACAAGTTGTTTGGGTTACTATGAGACAGTCTTTAGGAATGACAAAACGTCGCTCCTGATTAGAATTGCATTATGCAACACAAAGTCAATATAGGAAAATATTATCTATAAAATTCAATAGACTGAAATGTATCATGGTGTTGTGGCCCGTCAGCGGTCAATGGAGCTGGCAGCAGATTCGGACAGTGAGGAGGTTGGGGAGGAACATGGGCCAGTCCTGGAGTCTGGGGGAGGCTCTGATGAGGGCTCTGCATCGGAGGCAGAGAGGGGGCCAGGGCCGGATGCCAGTTATCAGCTGCCTTCAGAGGCAGACATCACTGAGGCAGACGAACAGCTGGAGCCTGTTCCCAGTGTGCCCATGCGCAGAGTTGCCAGACGAAGGGAACAGCTAAAAAACAAGGGTCAACTTGGGAGTAAGGCCACAGATGGGCAATGAATGGCCCCTCCCAGGGGGAATAAAAGAGGAGCGAAAGGGGAGTGGAGTTTGCAGGAGACAATTAGTTCGCTTAATTAGTTTGTGACTCTCCTCTCCTGCGCGAGCTGCACTGGCTCCCGGTGGTCTTCCGGGTGTGCTTCAAGGTTTTGGTTACCACCTTTAGAGCGCTCCATGGCTTAGGACCTGGTTACTTACCGGACCGCCTACTACCACTAATAGCCTCCCACCGGCCGGTACGCTCTCATAGAGAGGGGCTCCTCCGGGTGCCGTCGGCCAAACAATGTCGACTGGCGGCCCCCAGAGGGAGAGCCTTCTCTGTGGGGGCACCTACTGTCTGGAATGAGCTACCCCCGGAGATACGGAGGATCCCGGATCTACGCACCTTCCACTGCGCTCTCAAGACCTTTTTATTCCACCAGGCGGGCCTGGCCTAATCTTTTCCCCCCTTTTTTCTCTTTTAATACGTAAATTTTAATCTGTTTTAAATGATTGGGGTGTTTTAAATCTGTCTGGGCCAAATTTGTTTAATTCGGTTTTATTCTGTTTTTTAAATTTTGTATTTATGTATTTTATTGTTTGGCTGTTCACCGCCCTGAGTCCTTCGGGAGCAGGGCGGTATATAAATCAAATAAAGACTAAAGACTCTCCGAGACTCTTTGCCAAGTTTTGAAGATATCGGCCTGGCAGCTCTCCAAGCCAGATAAGGTCTGTGACTGTAAATTCTCCCTTGAAAGTCTTTGCTGGATGTGAATGAGAGGAATCCACGGTAACTTAATAAAAAGGGATTTTTATCAGGACAAGGAGTATGCTTCATGCTCTTGGGAAGCTTAGGTCAGAACACATGTATGTATACAGAGAGACGGAAATTTGTAGATCAATCAAGTAACTAAGAAAGGGATTATATGTCCTTGTTGTTCTTCTTAAAGAGAAACTTTTAAGGTTTCATTATATGCATTAAGACTTTGTTTTGCTTAGCATGCCCAAGTAATTTGGAAATCATCATACAGTTAGTCCTCGACTTACAACAGTTCATTGAGTGACTGCTTGAAGTTACAACGAACATTGAAAAAAAGTGATTGACGACGGTATTTCACACTTATGACCATAGCAGCCTCCCCATGATCACATGATCAAAATTCAGACACTTGCCAACGGACTCATATTTATGACGGTTACAGGATCCCGGGGTGACATGATCCCCTTTTGCAATCTTTTGACAAGTCAATGTGGAAGCCAGATTCGTTTAACAACCATATTACTAACTTAATAATGGCTGTGGCAAGAAAGGTCCTAAAATGGAGCAAAACTCACTTAACAATCGTCTCAATTAGCAATAGAAATTTTGGACTCAATTATGGTCGTATGTCGAGGACTACCAGTACTTGAAGTCTTTGGACAGTATTAGTTTGAGAAAGATTGTTCTAAATTATGCCCATCTTCATTAGCGGCAGCAATACTCCCCCTCCCACCCACCCACCCACTGAGATTAAGACAGTATCCATTCTCTGAACAATCAAACGATCGATATTTGGAATACATTCTTGGTTTCAACAAGGCCATTTTGCACATTCTAACTCGGTGCAAAATGAAAACAATCAAATCGAGGAACAATTCACTATGAAAATGAGGCATTTCAGCACGCCTTGTGCTAATATACCAGGAAAGTAATTTGCTGGGAGGCTTCTTAAAATAGTTCTACAAAAGAAAATCACTTTTTTAAAAAAAATAAAATAAAACAAACCAATCAACAAACAAATTCTTATAGCCATGCATAGGGGAAGGCGTCTCCTGGATGTGTCCTACATGAGAATAATGCAGATTCAATAGTTTAATGAAGAGAAGGACTAGGGGAGACATGATAGCAGTATTCCAATATCTCAGGGGCTGCCCCAAAGAAGAAGGAGTCAAGCTATTCTCCAAAGCACCTGAGGGCAGGACAAGAAGCAATGGGTGGAAACTAATCAAGGAGAGAAGCAACCTAGAACTAAGGAGAAATTTCCTGACAGTTAGAACAATTAATCAGTGGAACAACTTGCCTCCAGAAGTTGTGAATGCTCCAACACTGGAAGTTTTTAAAGAAGATGTTGGATAACCATTTGTCTGAAGTGGTGTAGGGTTTCCTGCCTGGGCAGAGGGTTGGACTAGAAGACCTCCAAGGTCCCTTCCATAACTCTGTTATTCTATTTCTATTTCAATAGTCAATTTCTACACGGTCTCTGTTATTTGTTATTATATGTGATCATATGATGGTTTCCAAGTTGTTCAACGTATCATTGAAAGAACAACAGAGCATCAGACTCAGAGGTGGCATTCAGCCGGTTTGGACCGGTTCACCCAAACCGGCAGCGGAAATCATAGGAGAGCCTGCCTACCCACCCCAGCTCTATGCCATCCTATTTAGGCACGGTTTTGAGGCAGGACGCATGTGTGGATGGGGTGAGCGCGTGTTCACATTTGCAAACCGGTAGGGAAAGTAAGTAAATACCACCCCTGAATCCAGACGGGTATCTGGTAAAAATAGGGGTTGAGGTCTCCTTAGACAGATAAGGAGGAGTTCCTATGTTGCATCTCCATTCTCGAAGTTGAAGCCCACAAGTCTTAAAGTTGCCATGGCTGGAGAACCCTTCCCCCCCCCTCCCTGGTTTAATGGTCGGAAGTGCTGGTGATGTACTGTATACAGTGAGAGAATCAGAAGGAAAATGGAATGGAATGGAATGGAATGGAATGGAATGGACTAGAATAGAATAGAATAGAATAGAATAGAATAGAATAGAATAGAATAGAATAGAATAGAATAGAATAGAATAGAATAGAATAGAATAGAATAGACCTATACTAGGGATTCGAACTGCGAACTGCCAACCTTTCTGGTCGACGACCAGCTCAGCGTCTTAGCCACTGAGCCACCTAGCCAGGATAGGATAGGATAGGATAGGATAGGATAGGATAGGATAGGATAGGATAGGACAGGACAGGACAGGACAGGACAGGACAGGACTATGAGTGGAGTGGAGTGGAGTGGAGTGGAGTAGGGTGGGGTAGAATAGAATAGAATAGAATAGAATAGAATAGAATAGAATAGAATAGAATAGAATAGAATAGAATAGAATAGAATAGAATAGAATAGAATAGAACTTTATTGTCACTTTAAATGTACACTAATCAGCATACATTAAAATGAAATTTTGTTGTATTCAGCTCATTCAAAATATTGGCTCGGCTTGGCTGGACTTGACAAGTGAACAGATAAGGTCAGCCTAGCACTGGAAACTATAGTTCAGCTTCATTGGAAGACCACAGATTGTTCTCATCTCTCTTAGAATAGTTGTTCCCATGTGGAAGTCCCACTTTCACATGGCAGAAATACACTTATATGAAATCCCTCCTCTTTTCTATAAAGTTTCAGACAAACAGATGGTTTTTCTAGCAAAGCTGGATAATTGCAATTTCTCCCAAGCTAAAAACCACATCTTTTTCCAAATCTACTTACAAATCTCGTCTACCCAATCACTTGACTTGGAAGAGTCAATCAACTTTCTCAAGAGAAGTAATCACTTTGAAACCATGTGTAGAAAGTCAGCACCCATCCTCCTAGAAGAACGAAATATTTTGAGGAATATTTTAAATAAAGCAGATTATTATATTTCCCAAAGGGAGAAATGGAGAAACATGTTTTTTTTAGAGGCAGAAAGCAACCCCCACTTTCCTTAATAGCCCCAGCAGATACTGAGGTCAGCTTCTGGAAATACAGCTTTGGTAATCCATGCATATTTTGAAACAAAGGCAGAATGGTAGGATTAGAAGCAGTCATCACTCAAGATCCATCACAGGACAAAGCCGTTAAGCCACAAGAAGAATTATTGCATCAACCTCTGTGGTCCAAAATTCAATCAAACGTAGCTCAGACAAACACACAGGATTCATACTTTGCCTATAGAGCCAGCTATGACCTCTACATAACTCCTACATGGCCCCATGGAAGTGTTCTGTCCCCGTCTCACACACGCACACAAACAGTCAGCCAGGAGGTAAATAAAACTTGCAGACAATAAATTCCTTCGGTAACAGGATTGGCAGCAACCCAGTAGCTGCTTGCCAAGAACTTTACTCACAGAGGGAGGTGTTCCTCCTCCATCAGATAATACCAAAACAAATACACAAAGCCAAAAAATTGTCAAGTCCAGTCTGTATTAAATCCAAGGCAGGCAGATAACGTAGTTTCAGAGATACAATGCGACTCGTTAGTTGTTTAGTTTTGTCCGTCACAGAGCCTGAATGGCCACCTAACCCCCTTTTATCCCCTGTGGAGTGTGGTCCAATGACTCAGCTTAATCTCTGGCACGCCTCCTTTTCTGCTGCGTGCGCTTGTCTCTCCGACGCTGGCGTGGATCCAGCCAAGACTTATCTCCGTCACTGTCCGACTGCGACTGCTCAGAAATACCTGGCTCCTGGCCAATCTCTTCTCCCTTGGGAGACACCTGAGGCACTGCCAGAGAGGAGGGTCCTGGAGAGGGAGGCCTGGCCAATTCCTCTCCTTCACCTTCGGAGTCTTCTCCCTCTGATAAGACGGGCTCGGGGGTCGGAGTCACAACAGGAAGCCTGACAACAGCGAATAGAATACATGTTCTTGCACAGGAACAGGAAGTGCAAGTGCAAAGCCCAAGAGAAGGTATATATACCCCTCATTCTCAACTCTGTGTGGTCAGCTGCACCAGAACAATGTGCTTGGTGGTTCTGTTCATCATTAAACCTTCTTTCCAATCAGCCTCCATGTTTCCAGTGTCTTTCTCCTAGCTTGGAACTGAACCAGGGCTGAAATGATACCGGTTCGCACCAGTTCAGGTGAACCGGTAGTAATAAAGGCTACCACACAATTTATATTCGCTAGAAAGCAGGAAATACTGCCGAACTAGGAACTGAACCAGATGGATATTTCTTTCCACACATGGATATATAACAATCTCTCTCTCTCTCTCCCTCTCCCTCTCCCCCTCTCTCTCTCTCTCTTGTGTGTGTGTGCATTTGTGTCTTCCTTCCTGTACAAAGCACAAATGTGTGAAATATCTATTCCCTACCTTACAGGAGCTGCAAATGTGATCCTTTGCAGGCTCTGACAAAAATTGCTCACGCTACATTAGGCTTGATAACAAATTCCGTCCTTGCTGCTTTTTATCCAAACTGCATCTCAAAAATCTTGGCCACCAAGGAGGATTATCCTCCTCCTTTCCTTGTCCTCAGCGTCTCCCTCCTCTCCGAGATTACATCCTCAACTTGCAGTTGCAGGCACTCAAATGTTACTGTTGAGGAGGAGGAACAAAAGGAAGAGAAGCAACCCACTTTTCTACACAAAATGAAACACACACGCAGCAACAACAAAAAGAAGGACCTTGAGCCTATTTTAAGCGCACTGTGTTTGCCAGGTAGATTTCACACAAAGCAGCAAATCCAAGATTCCCATTGAGTTTTGCAACCTACCGCAGTTGGAGAACATGTTCTGTGAAATCTAATTTTCTAAACCCTCATAAGGCGTGGCGGCGCAGTGGTTAGAGTGCAGTACTGCAGGCTACTTCTGCTGACTGCCGGCTGCCTGCAATTTGGCAGTTCGAATCTCACCAGGCTCGAGGTTGACTCAGCCTTCCATCCTTCCGAGATAGGTAAAATGAAGACCCAGATTGTTGGGGGCAAGAGGCTGATTCTGTAAACCGCTTAGAGAGAGCTGTAAAGCACTGTGAAGTGGTATATAAGTGCTGTTGCTATTATGATTTTTGTGCTCTTTAGCACCTGTTAGACCAACCCTGGCTGAGGTATTCTGGGAGCTGAAGTCCACACATCTTAAAATGGTTGGGGGAAAGACGGTTTTAGACATAGACTTTAAAAAGTTACATATGAAGATACAAAGCTACCTAGGTCGTCCACCGTTTCAAGATAAATTATTGGTTTGGTTCTTTAGAATTTGATGGAAAAGCCTGAGTGGCGCAGCAGACTAATGCTACTGTTAAAGGTAGTATTTAGCTTCCAGCTGCCTGCAATTACTGTGAGTTCAAATCTCACCAGGCTCAAGGTTGACTCAGCCTTCCATCCTTTCTAAGGTGGGTAAATTGAGGATCCAGTTTGTGGGGGCAATAAGCTGACTTTGTATACAATATACAAAAGGATGAAGGCTATTGCTTAACGCATTGTAAGCCGCCCTGAGTCTCCGGAGAAGGGCGGCATATAAATAAATAAATAAATAAAAACTTCTGGACTTTGCTTAGCTTAGGTTTCCCATAATAGTTCTAATATTTTAATAAATAAACCCTTCGCTTGGTCTTAATATTCAAACTTGGTTGGGAGGGACTATTTTTAAGTGGCTGTGCTTTAAAATTACAATTTTAATTTTAAGAGCCAGAATGGCGCAGTGGTTAGAATGCAGTACTTCAGGCTAACTCACTGTTTACTCCAGGAGTTTGATTCTGAATGGTTCAAGGTTGACTCAGCCTTCTAGCCTTCCAAGGTTGGTAAAATGAGGGCCCAGATTGTTGGGAGCAAGATGCTGACTCTGTAAACAGCTTAGAGAAGGCTGTAAAAGCACTGTGAAGTGGTATATAGGTCTAAGTATTATTGCTATCTATCTTTCTCCCTCCCTCCCTCCCTCCCTCCCTCCCTCCCTCCCTCCCTCCCTTCCTTCCTTCCCAATAGTTAGAATGCAGTATTGCAGGCTAACTCTGCCCACAGCCAGGAATTCGATCATGATCAGCTCAAGGTTGACTCAGCCTTCCATCCTTCTGAGGTGGGTAAAATTAGGACCCAGATTGTTGGGGGGACAATATATGCTGACTCCGTAAACAGCTTAGAAAGGGCTGTAAATTACTATGAAGCAGTATATTAGTCTAGATGCTATTGCTATTTCAATAAAAGAATAACTTTTGAATTTTTCTTTCTTCTTATTTTCCCCTTTTAATGTAACGTTATAAACCTTGACGCATTATGTTATTTCAATGCAGATTTCCATGCAGCAATGTTTATATAATATGATTAAAATGATTAACATTCTATTACTTAAAAAGTGTGAAGTATTAAAAAGAAGAAAAAAAAAGTTCTGTCAGTATTAATTGCCATTTAGGATGTTAGCATTACATAATAAGAATCATTTAACTTTTCATCCAAAGTTGAGTAAGAAGCCGTTGAATGGTTTTGACAGAAGGAAATAAAAAAAAAATGCTTTGGAATTGGGTAAAGCGAGCTAAATAAGAGCCTCCAGGAAAACAGATGGAGTTAAAAAGAAAAGTGACAAAGTGATTTGGAATTAGACTCTAGTGAGGGAACGCTGGAAGGAATATTTCAGAGGCCTGTATGGAAATGATAGTGATATGTCAAAAAGTAGAACTGAAATGCTGTAAATATTTATGTCCAAGGAAGGGGAGGGGGGACTTCCCCCCCCCCCAAAAGAAGCAAAAAAAAATATATTATGACTGTCTAAAAGAATGTGGTTTTGTCCACTTCGTTAAATGGAAGTGAGACATGGATATCAGTGGTGGGTTTCAAAATTTTTTACCACCGGTTCTGTGGGTGTGGCTTGGTCGGCGTGACATGCCTTGGTGGGCGTGGCTTGGTGGGCGTGGCAGGGGAAGGATACTGTAAAATCTCCATTCCCTCCCCAATCCAGGGGAAGGTTACTGCAAAATCCCCATTTCCTCCCAATCAGCTGGGACTTCGGAGGCAGAGAATAGATGGGGGCGGGGCCAGTCAGAATTTTTTACTACCGGTTCTCCGAACTACTCAAAATTTCCGCTACCGGTTCTCCAGAACTGGTCAGAACCTGCTGAAACCCACCTCTGATGGATATGCCAGGAAAAGCATACTGTCAAATCTGAAGCTGACCTGACCAAGGCCATTTTGAGCCTTCAGCGTTGCCACACTGGAGCTGAGGGGATAGGGAGAGGGAAATAGAGATAGCTGGGGTTTTGTAGCCAGAATAAAATACTTTCTGCTGGGAACCAAGGACAATTCCAACAGGTGGTCGGAGAGAGGAGGAATGAAGTTACCAGGCAACCGGACGGTACCTTGATTGGACCATGTGACTGATTGTTTGGGGAAGGGAATAAACTTCTACTTTTGATTAGGTGAAAACTGTGGGAGCATTCAGAGATGGTTTTCACCAGCCTGTGCCAATATGAAATACCAAATAAAACTTATAAAAGTTCTTTGGGGAATCACCCTGCCTCGGAGTTCTGTTTGCTATGGGTGTATTACTTGGAACCCTGACATCTCAGGGGCGGCCACAAAGAAGAGGGAGTCAAGCTGTTCTCCAAAACACCTGAGGGCAGGACAAGGAGCCTTGGTAGTACAGTGGTTTAAAGCACCCTGTTATTAACACAGCTGCCTGCAATTACTGCAGGTTCGAATCTCACCAGGCTCAAGGTTGACTCAGCCTTCCATCCTTTCTAAGGTAGGTTAAATGAGGACCCAGTTTGTGGGGGCAATAAGCTGACTTTGTATAAATATACAAAAGTATGAAGGATATTGCTTAATGTATTGTAAGCCGCCCTGAGTCTCCGGAGAAGGGCGGCATATAAATCAAATTAAAAAAAAAAAAAAGAAGCAATGGGTGGAAATGAATCAAGGAGAGAAGCAACCTGGAACTAAGGAGAAATTTCCTGACAGTGAGAACAATTAATCACTGGAACAACTTGCCTCCAGAAGTTGTAAATGCTCCAACACTGGAAGTTTTTAAGAAGATGTTGGATAACCATTTGTCTGAAGTGGTGTAGGGTTTCCTGCCCAAGCAGGGGGTTGGACTAGAAGACCTCCAAGGTCCCTTCCAACTCTGTTATTTTATTCTATTCTAAATCAACATACACTGAATACAGAGGGAATGGCTGGTTTAAGAAGTATGTGTCTTAGAACATAAAGAGATGGGATTGAGAATGAATGAATGGGCCTGAATGAATGTGAGTTGAATCTGAAGGTAAGTGATGAGCACAAAAAAAGATTCATTGAGATGATGAGGTCCTACAGAATAAGGATCAAATCTCAAAACACAAATGGATGAAGGAAAAGTGAATAGGTCAAGAAAAAGAGGACGAAACAGAAAGTGGTTGGATAGAATTAGGGAGGTCCTGAACTAGAGAAAGGCAAGAAGGTAAAAGATTCAAAAGCAACATAAGAAGCATGAATATAATCAGTACAAAGACGGTTTGCACAGACAAAAAAAAAAAAAAAAGGATGCACCTATATAGGGATTAGTATGAAGTGTCAACTGGTATTAGCTATGCTTCACTTCCTTCGTGTTATTTCCTGACTTTCATATATATTGGTTTAATAATTCTTTCTCCTTTTCTTCATAGAGTGGTTCGCCTAGAGAGGGGATATCATGATGTGTATAGGTGAATCTGTGTTTTAATTAGCCTTATAAAATCTTCAGGCCTTTCTTAATTATTTCTCTTAAATATGTAAAATCCCAAGCCATGTACTGTGTGTCTGCTTATAAAAAGTTATGTGCCTACCCATGCTCTCCCCATGAATTTGCAAATCCAAAACATGTTATTTTAAAGATATACACACATTGCATTCCTTGTCTAAAGATTATTTTCTAGATATAAGGATATCTAGAAATCCTGGTGGAGTTTGAGGTTATATACATGCTCCTTGGGATGATCCCAAAAAAGTCCCCTTAAATTTGAGGCAGGCAGGGAGGGAGGGAGGGAGGGAGGGAGAGAAGGAGGAAGGAAGGAAGGAAGGAAGGAAGGAAGGAAGGAAGGAAGGAAGGAAGGAAGATACCAATAACACTTAGACACTGTGATTCACAGTGCATTTACAGCCCTCTCTAAGCATTTTACAGAGTCAGCCTATTGCCCCCAACAATCTGGGTCCTCATTTTACCAACCTCGGAAGGATAGAAGCCTGAGTCAACCTTGAGCCATTCAGAATCAAACTCCTGGAATAAACAGTGAGTTAGCCTGAAGTACTGCATTCTAACCACTTCACTATTCTGGCTCTTATAATTAAAATAAGGAAGGAAGGAAGGAAGGAAGGAAGGAAGGAAGGAAGGAAGGAAGGAAGAGAGGAAGGCAGGAAGGAATCTACTAGCAGATACTAGTATCTACTACTAGATACTAGCAGATACTATATACTAGTAGAACCATATCAGAATCCCTTAGCAATTTAGGAGAGATTTGTTCTTTTGATTGAAAAAAGATAATATTTCTTGGCATCATAACTGGACTCTCTGCCCACAAAAATCTTTGTCCTGTTATGACCACAATTTTAGAACTTGGAAATGTGATTTGGCAACTTCCGGACTGATTTTGACACAAGCATAAGTAAATGGACCAACGTGCCTAAAAAACAGTTTATGTTAATTTCATTTCTGTTTGTGCCTTACTGAGAAAACAAAAAAAAAAAAAGGTTGAAAGTCACAGGCAATTGTGATGGGCAGCTGGTAGGAAAACTGTAATTTTTTTCTTCTACACTTTTGTCTTGTGACTATGACAACCGTGTGCCCTAATTTTACAGAGGACATTCCTATATCTGGGCAATCATCATCACAAGATGGACATCTATTTTAGGCGTTATCTACTGAAAACCAAGCTTGATTCCAAGACAAAGAGTCCGAAGATAGCAGCAGGGAAGAGATTTTCCATCAACAACTTGCACCTGGACTGTTCACCGAGAAGCTGGCATAGATATCAGAAACTCATCACAGCTCTCCCCATATGACGAGATGCATTGTGTTTGGATTTGAATTACAATCACGGTTTCCAAATCTGCATCCCTGTGTAAATAAGCAAATGTGATTTTCATGCATATTGATGGGTGTTCCTTCCTGCACAGTTTTGTTTGTTTGTGTTTTGTTTGTGTAGGGAAAGTGGTAGAGCAGTGGGTCTCAACCTTCCTAATGCCGTGACCCTTTAATACAGTTCTTCATGTTGTGGTGACCCCCAACCATAAAATTGGTAGTACGGTAGTCTAAGGCACCCTGTTATTAAGACCAGCTGCCTGCAATTACTGCAGGTTCGAATCTCGCCAAGGCTCAAGGTTGACTCAGCCTTCCATCCTTTCTAAGGTAGGTAAATTGAGGACCCAGTTGTGGGGGCAATAAGCTGACTGTATAAATATACAAAAGTATGAAGGCTATTGCTTAGCACATTGTAAGCCGCCCTGAGTCTCCGGAGAAGGGCGGCATATAAATCAAAATTTTTTAAAAAAAAATTAAAAAAAAATATTCCTAAAACCATTGAAAATATGTGTTTTCGGATGGTCTTAGGCGACCCCTGTGAAAGGGTCATTCGACCCCCAAAGGGGTCCCGACCCACAGGTTGAGAACCACTGTGGTAGAGGGTAAGTCATCACTCTACTGTTGGCATTTCTTCAAGGCTCAGGGTCAACTGGACTTTCTTGGTGTTTTCTTTGACAATGTTTCACTTTTTGAAGCTTCTGAAGAACCTAAGAAGCTCCTCACATGAGAAGCAAAATGTTTTCAAAGAAAACACCAAGGAAGTCCGGTTGACTTTTGAGTTATCTTACACTCCAAAACACCAACAATGTGTTGCTATAAGTAGAGAAACTAAGTAGATATATTCATTTTTTAAAACTTTCATTTTATCCAGAATTGGATAAGACAATCAGAAAATAACAGGCAATGTTAAGCACTCTATAGAACGTGTAAGATTGCATAAAAACACGTGACAAAATCTTCTGCTAACTCAAGCATAATGTGAAAACTCACTCGGTTCTTTGGAGTAAAGAAAACATGCCCTGGAGTTGATCTTAACTCCAGTTAAATGCATTTGTGCTATTTTATTGGTATTTTTTTTTTTTTACGAGTTAGCATCCACAGAGTAGAAAGTGAAGCCATGTGATGGGATGTCATTTCCTTAAAGCCCAATGTAAGCTAAAAAGTCCCTTTTTAATCCTTAACCATTGTACCTAATCCATTAAGTAAGCATCGACACTTTCACACATCCAGACTGGAGAGCGGTTATTTCTGTAATAGCGGGAAGAGTGGCCTCAAATTGATACTGGATGACATTGTGGGATGGATTCCAAGCAATTTTAGACAACACGTAGAATCAAATTAAATAAAGCTGATGGAATAATGCAATTAGGAGAAAGTAGGATCGATTGATTTATTGTTTCCATTGTTCAATTCTCCATAGGGAATTCAAATAACATCTTAGGAAAAGATCTCAGGACAACAGACATTTTAAATGAAGATGACAAAGCTGAAATCTAACCATATGGTGGAATTGAAATTATGTATGCATACTCAGGATTGTATGCTCATTTGCAACATCCCTCAGCAGTCTATTTCATGTCGTTGTCTTTGCTCTTCTGCCACCTTTGATCCCTCAGGATTATAACTAAGACTATCTAATGATCTGTCACGGACACATTTCCTAAGCTTCCTTTGGCTGAAGGTATTCATTCATGCAATGTACGGCTGTGAAAATTGGACCATAAGGAAGGCTGAGCGCCAAAGAATTGAGGCTTTTGAACTCTGGTGCTGGAGAAGAGTCCTGCGAGTCCTTTAGACTGCAAGGCGACCAAACCGGTCAGTCCTAGAGGAGATCAACCCTCACTGCTCTTTAGAAGGCCAGATCCTGAAGATGAAACTCAAATGCTTTGGCCACCTAATGAGAAGGAAGGACTCACTGGAGAAGAGCCTAATGCTGGGAAAAATTGAGGGCAAAAGAAGAAGAGGACGGTAGAGAACGAGGTGGCTGGATGGAGTCACTGAAGCAGTAGGCATGAGCTTAAATGGACTTCAGAGGATGGTAGAGGACAGAAAGGCCTGGAGGAACATTGTTCATGGGGTTGTGATCATGGGGTCGGACATGACTTCGCAACTAACAACAACAAAAAATCATTCATGAAAAACTCTTATTTGCCTTGATGGTGCAGCAGACTAAAGTGCTATTAAGTAGCACCAGCTGCCTGCAATTACTGCAAATTCGAACCTCACCAGGCTCAAGGTTGACTCAGCCTTCCATCCTTTCGAGGTAGGTAAAATGAGGACCCCGTTTGTGGGGGCAATAAGCTGACTTTGTATAAAATAGAACACTGCTTGGGGTGGGGGTGGGGGGCGAAAGCCCTACTAAGCAGGTATATACAAAAGTATGAAGGCTATTGCTTAACGCATTGTAAGCTGCCCTGTAAGTCTCCGGAAAAGGGCAGCATATAAATCAAACCAATAAATAAATAAATTTGTCCTTTGTAGCATCTCCATGTTTCCGAATTTCCTACATCATTGTTACCGCATGTCACTGACAAAATTACCCACAAAGAATGCACCTCTGAATAATTCCAACAGTGGAAGAAGAATAAATTTAGACAATACAGAAACTGGATTATCCACATGTCTATGGAAATTCTCAGTCATCCAGATCATGGTTGTCTCAAAGGTGCTTTTTCAAAAGACAACTGGTCTGTCTTTGTTTTTCCTTGAAGACATTTTATTTCTCACCCAAGAAGCTTCTTGAGTTCTGAACTGAAAAAGCTCCAGAACTCATCCAAGAAGCTTCTTCAGTTCATGAACTGGAGAACTTTCTTGGATGAGAAGCGAAATGTCTTCAAGGAAAAAAAAAAACCAAAGAAAGTCCAGTTGCCTGTTCAAAAAAGCACCTTTGGAATATCCACAGATGATTTTTATTGTTAGTTGTGTTTTTTTTTTCCCCAATGCAAGCTTTTCAGTTGAAGGCTGAGATGGCCTCCAAACCAATCACTTCAGTCTCAGCAACAAAGTGCAACTTTTGAAGCATTCCATCAAAGTTTCACACAGTCCTATCACCTAAAGCAGGGATCTCCAACCTTGGAAACTTTAAGACCTGTGGACATCAACTCCCAGAATTCTGGGAATTGATATAATACAATACAATTGTTGTTGTTAGTTGCGAAGTCGTGTCTGACCCATTGCGGCCTCATAAACAATGTTCCTCCAGGTCTTCCTGTCCTCTACTCCATTCAGCCGCCTCGTTCTCTGTCGTCCCCTTCTTCTTTTGCCCTCAATCGTTCCCAGCATTAGGCTCTTCTCCAATGAGTCTTTCCTTCTCATTAGGTGGCCAAAGTATTTGAGTTTCATCTTCAGGATCTGACCTTCTAAAGAGCAGTCAGGGTTGATCTCCCCTAGGACTGACTGGTTTGATCGCCTTGCGGTCCAAGGGACTCGCAGGAGTCTTCTCCAACATCAGAGTTCAAAGGCCTCCATTCTTTGATGGTCAGCCTTTATACAATACAATACAATTCTTTATTGGCCAAGTGAGCCTGGTTTAGCTCAACAGACAGAAGCACTGTAATTTAACACCAGCTGTCTGCAATTAAAGTAAGATCGAATCTCGCCAGGCTCAAGGTTGACTCAGCCTTCCATCCTTTCTAAGGTAGGTAAATTGAGGACCCAGTTTGTGGGGGCAATAAGCTGACTTTGTATAAATATACAAAAGGATGAAGGCTATTGCTTAACGCACTGCATATAAATCAAAATTTAAAAAAAAAAGTGTGATTGGACACACAAGGAATTTGTCTTTGGTGCATTTGATGTCCACAACTCTTAAGGTTGTCAAGGCTGGAGATCCCTGACCTAAAGGGAAAGGAGATCAAGCGATTCACTTAACAACTGTGGGAAGAAAGGGCATAAAATTTACTAAGTCAAACTATTTACTAAGTCTGCACTACTATTAATATTCTCATCATTCCCACCACTCATCTCCTTCCACTTATGACTGTAATTTTGTTGCTTGTATCCTTACGATTTATATTGATATTGCTTCCGGATTGCTTATTATTTACCCTATGACTATCATTAAGTGTTGTACCTTATGATTCTTGATGAACGTATCTTTTCTTTTATGTACACTGAGAGCATATGCACCAAGACAAATTCCTTGTGTGTCCAATCACACTTGGGCAAGAAAAAATTCTAATTCTAAATGTCTCGCTTAGCAATAGAAATTTTGGGCTCAATTATGGTCATAAGTCGAGGACTACCGATATCAGCTGTTGAGCCCACCGCAGCAATATTTACATTTTTAGTCTCAACGTTCTGCTTTTTTTTTCTCCCTGGATTCCAATCCTACGCTTCATGAAATTCCAAAGACTGGGTTATTAGGAAGAAAATATGATAATAGCAGCCTATATTTTACCTCTCACACACAATATTTTCACGTCTGTACGGTAGATAAATGAGTGGGAGTGTGATGGAACCTACCATAAATGAACACAAATTGATGTTATTTTTTAATAGCATCTGCTCACAAATTATTTCAACTCCGTTCTTCTTCCTTCTGATACACGTACACACATGATCGCTCTTGCTGAATGTTTTGCTAGCAGTTTTATTCCAAGTGTCACAATTGAAGGAGACAGCTGTGTGATATTACTACCAATTCTATTGTCTACCGTACTCTTAGAAATGTAATGATACCTATTATAGAAACTGGATTTTATTAAATCAGACCTGACACATTTCAGGCCCAGCAATCAGCACAGCTGTTTGTCTGCAGCTTCGAAGAGGGCTGCAAATATCTTTATTTGATAACCCATGGATTGCATTCAGAATGACAGAACATCAGTAAATCTTCTCAGCCCCAAAGCCTGAATTCAAAATGGACTGAACCTGGACAAGGATTCACCCTTATCCATCCCATAATGACCTAACCTCCACCTCCTTTCTTTATCCTACTTCAATCACCCATTTCCTTTCATATAGCTCCTGACCCGCCTTCAGGTAATCCTCAATTTACGACCACAACGGAGCCCGAAATTTATGTCGTTAAGCGAGACAGTTAAGAGAGTTTGGTGGGTTTCAAATTTTTTTACGACTGGTTCTGTGGGTGTGGCTTGGTGGGTGTGACATGGCTTGGTAGGCGTAGCAGGGGAAGGATACTACAAAACCTCCATTCCCTCCCCAATCCAGGGGAAGGTTACTGCAAAATCCCCATTTCCTCCCGATCAGCTGGGACTTGGGAGGCACAGAATAGATGCGGGCGGGGACAGTCAGAATTTTTACTACCGCTTCTCCGAACTAAAAATTTCCACTACCAGTTCTCCAGAACTGGTCAGAACCTGCTGAAACCCACCTCTGGTTTGATCCCATTTTATGACCCTTCTTGCTACAGTTATTACAGTGAATCACTAGAGTAGTTAAGTTAGTAACAGACTTGTTAAATAAACCTGGCTTCCCCCCTTGACTTGTCTTGTCAGAAGGTTGCAACAGGGGTTCAAGTGACCCCGGGACACTAAGCCAGTGGTGGGATTCAGCCGGTTTAGGCTAATTTGGGTGAACCGGTTGTTAAATTGCTGGCTGACCCCGCCCTGCCCCTTCCAGGAATCCACACACGCCCCATTTTGGCTCCCAGGTTTGTTTTATTGTTTGTTTGTTTTATTAAATTTGTATACCACCCTACTCCCGAAGGACTCAGGGCGGTGAACAGGCACAGAATAAAATACATAAATACAAAAGTTAGAAACAATTTAAAACCAAATTAAATAATTTAGCCGAAGACAATTAAAAATCCCAATAATTTAAAACAAATTAAAATTTCAGTTTAAAAATTTAAAAGAAAGGGGAGAAAATTAGGCCAGGCCGGCTTGCTGGAATAGGAGGGTCTTAAGAGCACGGCGGAAAGTGCGCAGATCCGGGATCCTCCGTATCTCCGGGGGGAGCTCATTCCAGATAGTGGGTGCCCCCACAGAGAAGACCCTCCCCCTGGGGGCCGCCAGTCGACACTGCTTGGCTGACGGCACCCAGAGGAGCCCCTCTCTGTGAGAGTGTACCAGCCGATGGGAGGCTGTTTGTGGTAGTAGGCAGTCCCGTAAATAACAAGGTCCTAAGCCATGGAGCGCTCTAAAGGTGGTAACCAAAACCTTGAAGCGCACCCAGAAGACCACCGGGAGCCAGTGCAGCTCGCGCAGGAGAGGTGTCACACGGGAGCGCCATGTTGCTCCCATAACCACCCACGCGGCTGCACTCTGTGCCAGTTGGAGCCTCCGGGTGCTCCTCAAGGGAAGCCCCATGTAGAGAGCATTACAATAGTCCAGGTGGGAGGTGACGAGGGCATGAGTGACTATGTGTAGAGAGTCCCAATCCAGAAAGGGACGCAACTGGTGAATCAGGTAAATGCAGGGAGGCCTACTAGACCCAAAATGGGGTGTGGGGGTGCAGCACAGGCCCCCCAGCCCTTTTTTGCTCCCAAGAGGTTGCATGGAGGCCTACTAGGCCCAAAAAAGGACACAGGGGTGTGTGGTGTGCCTCCCCGCCCCCGCAGCCCATTTTTGCTCCCAGGAGGCTGGAGGCCTACTAGGTCCATAATGGGACACAGGGGTGTACGGTGCACCCCTCGTGGCCTGTTTTTGCTCCGAGGAGGCTGCAGGGAGGCCTATTCGGCCCAAAATGGGGTGCAGCGGGGCAGCACCCTCGGCCCGTTTTTGCACCCAGGGGGTTGCAGGAGGCCGAGTACTGCCTGTCACACCCCCTGGCCACACCCACCATGGCCACGCCCACCCATCTGATCATTAGGGCAGAGAACCGGTTGTTAAATTATTTGAATCCCATCACTGCACTAATCCTCATAAATATGAGTCAGTTGTTCATATTTTGATCATGTGACCATGCAGATGCTATAATGGTGGTCAGTGTGAAAAATGGCCATAACTTTTTTCAGTGCCGTTGTAACTTTGGTCACAAAATGAACCGTTGTAAGTCAAGGGCCACCTACATCTAAATCGAGTTTTATTGAAAGCTGTGAAAATGAGTAACCTTCCGTCACAAATGAACAGAAGAATGAGACTTCAGAGTTTCTTTAATTTTCTTTCCTCTAAAACTTTCACCCCGTTTAATCAGAGCTGAATTTTAATCTCGCATTAGCATGGGGCATGCTGAGTGACCAAGACTGTGTAAATATTATTTTTATGGTGCTGTAGATAATGGCACTGCCTGGCTCTTGTAAAGCATCTATTATCAAAGGACCATCAAGTGTTTTATAAACATTAATTAAAACCTTGCAACAGTCATTTCTCTGAGGCAAGCTTTAGTTATTTCATGTCAGCTACATATGAATTAAACTCAGTGAAAGAAGAGGAACATAAGGTAGAATTAACCTAGCAGGAATAAAATAAAATAAAATAAAAATAAAAATAACCCACCAGTTCTTAGCCCCTTATTGTAAATTTGGCAACTGAAAGTTCGTGGGGGGAAAAAAGGACTTTAATTGAAAGCAGTTTTAAAATTTCTGCACTTTGAATCAAATTATGTTTCCGCATACATATATTACAAATTTTTTTTACAACTTTCATCAAATTCTGGAAAAAAAATAAATTTGCAGTCTTAATTATTTATGCTTTCCCTGTGATAGAAGAAAGTGGGTGTGAAATTATGGGATTCCAGATTAATGTTTCAACAATCGGAAAGAAACCAAGTCAATCTATTTCCAGATACATTCCTGCAACACCAAGCTGGGTTGGACTATTTTCTGAGTTGAGAATATCACACTCAGACACAGGATGGGTAGCTTTTGCAGTCCTGGAAAAGCACGGCCAATCAGTTAATATTCATCTTTTCTTTTCTACCATACAGTTGAGAAAAATAGAACTAAGTTATTTGCTGAATACTTCCTGAGCCTTTCAACCCCAACCCAGGAGCCCTCAGGCAAAGCTTTCACAACAAACTATTTTGTGTTAAATTTATATTTACTGATTAAATTTATATATATATATGTATATATGTGTGTGTTTGTATGTGGGTGTTTCTTCTGTTCCATTGATTCTGATGGCTTGAAGTTTTTTTGGCACGGTTTTTCAGAAGTGGTTTGCCATTGCCTCCTCCCTAGGGCAGACAGAGAGTGGCTGGCCCAAGGTCATCTACTAGGTTTGTGCCTAAGGCAGGAATAGAACTCGCAGTCTCCCAGTTTCTAGCCTGATGCCTTTATCACTACACTAAATTGACATGCATGCATATACATTACATACATACATAGATATTACATATACATATACATTCAGAGAGAGAGAAAGATATGCATACCGTATAAGTGTGAGAGTATAAAGATAGGATAGGATAGGATGAGATAAGATTAACCTTTATTGTCACTTTTTTCTGTGCCACGTATTGAAAATGAAATTCGGAGGCTCCCCCCCCTCTATATATAGACATACACATATGTACATACATACAGATACATACAGATATATACATACATACATACACACACACACACATACATATATGTATACATAACCTATTTCCCCTAAAATAAGACCTCCCCAGATAATAAGCCCTCCCCAAAAATATGAATTTGCATGCGCAGCCGGTCACAGCCATTTCCTCTGGTTAGGATTAGGGAGACAGAGCTGGAAAGCAGGTAATGATGTCCCGATATAGTCAGTTGGTGCCATCACTGACTATTGGGGGCGAATCATTGGCCCCTGTGGATCGCAACTTGGGCGTCCTCCTGGATTCACGGCTGTCTTTAGAAGAGCACTTGACGGCCATGACCGGGAGGATTTTTTATCAGGTTCGCTTGATTCGCCAGCTGCGTCCCTTTCTGGATCGGGATTCCTTACGCACAGTCACTTATGCCCTCGTCACCTCCTGCCTGGACTATTGTAATGCTCTCTACATGGGGCTCCCCTTGAGGAGTACCCAGAGGCTCCAACTGGCACAGAGTGCAGCCGCGCGGGTGGTAATGGGAGCGACATGGCGTCCCCATGTAACACCCCTCCTGCGCGAGCTGCACTGGCTCCCGGGGGTCTTCCGGGTGCGCTTCAAGGTTTTGGTTACCACCTTTAAAGCGCTCCATGGCTCAGGACCTGGGTACTTGCGGGACCGCTTACTACCACCAATAGCCTCCCACCGGCCAGTACGCTCTCATAGTGGGCCTCCTCCGGGTGCCGTCGGCCAAACAATGTCAACTGGTGGCCCCCAGGGGGAGAGCCTTCTCTGTGGGGGCCCCTACTATCTGGAACGAGCTCCCCCTGGAGATATGGAGGATCCCGGATCTGCGCACCTTCCGCCGTGCTCTAAAGACCTTTTTATTCCACCAGGCGGGCCTGGCCTAACTTTCTCCCTCTTTTTAAACAATTTTAATAATTTTAATATTTTTAATTTTTAATACTCAAAGTTTAAATTTGTTTTAAATTGATTGGGGTTTTAATTTCTGTGGGCCAAACTATTTAATTTGATTTTATTTTTGCTTTTTAAATTTTGTATATATATATTTTATTGTTGGCTGTTCACCGCCCTGAGTCCTTCGGGAGTAGGGCGGTATATAAATCAAATAAAAGTAAAGTAAAGTAAAGTAAAGTAAAGTAAAGTAAAGTAAAGTAAAGTAAAGTAAAGTAAAGTAAAGTGGAACCCCGTCTTGCTCCACGCGCCCCAAAATAATAAGATCTCCCCGAAAACAAGGCCAAGTGCTTATTTCGGGGTTCAAAAAAATATAAGACAGGGTCTTATTTTTGGGGAAACACAATATATCTGTATCTCTCTCTAACTCTATCTGTATCTTGATATTGCTTCTAATTTGTAATTTCAAATCAGAAGTGTTTGCTGCATAGTGGGGTAAAAAATTCCATATTTTTTTTAGCAAATTCACAATTTGCTCCTGTGGTGCATTGTTCTGACAAGCAATGCTTAATTGGAGCCCAGTCCTGACAAAGTATATTTTAATTCCTGGTAAGATTGTAATTAAAGTCATTCTCCACTTACATACCACTTTTCATTCTTAAAAGAGACCCTAAGGACAATCCAAACTCTTTCAGTTGGAGAGAGAGGGAGAGAGAGAGAGAGAGGGAGAGAGGGAGAGAGAGGGAGAGACCGAGGGAGGGAGGGAGAGAATATAATCCATATCTATATCCATATCTATATCCATGTAAGGAGACAAGAATTTATGTGAAGACAATTATGTGTTACTTTTTGACATCTTGCTTTTATTACAACTTCCCACTTTAATTATTTTTTTATTGAGAAACCCTGATTTTCCAACTATAGTATGTATTCATACTTTTATTTCCTCTAGAGCAGTGCTTCCCAAACCAGGCCAAATTATCCAAGATTGGTTAAAACACATATTTTCTTTGGGTAACAACAACACACAAACCAATACTCATCACAAAGAGGGCGGCATTTAAGTTGGCTTAAAAGATTGCCACAAACGCTAAAATGTAATCAAACGTCTTCCGAAAGCACTCCTACCAAGAAAAAGATCGATGTTGAAATGTCATAAAGTCCATCCAATGATGTTTATTTATTATTTGTTCAACTTGTATGCCACCTTTCTCTGAAGACTCAAGGCGGCTTACAATGCATTTAAAAACCATATATAAAAACATTAAAAATTAAAACATTAAAAACTCATTCACGCCATTCATGGCCGAATCTCGCCAGATCGCAACAGCGAGATCAACGGGCCTGCCGGAAGAGCCAGGTCTTCACCGCTTTTCGGAAGGCCAATAGGGTGGGGATGGTCCGGATGTCAGGAGGTAACTGGTTCCAGAGAGCTGGGGCAGCCACAGAGAAGGCCCTCCCCCGCGGGCCCGCCAGCCGGCATTGTTTAGCTGACAGGACCCGGAGGAGACCAACTCTGTGGGATCTTACCGGTCGCTGGGAGCTATGCGGTAGAAGGCGGTCTCGAAGATAGCCTGGCCCTGAGCCATGTAGGGCTTTAAAGGTAATAACCAATACCTTGAATTGTGACTGGAGACCAATAGGGAGCCAGTGCAGCTCGCGGAGAATTGGTGTAATGTGGGTGTACCTAGGTGCACCCACGACAGCTTTCTGGACCAACTGTAGTCTCCGGACACTTTTCAAGGGTAGTTCCATGTAGAGCGCATTGCAATAATCTAACCGTGAGGTGACAAGGGCATGAGTGACTGTGAGGAGAGCCTCCTGATCCAAGTAGGGTCGCAATTGGTGCACCAGGCGAACCTGTGCAAAGGTCTCCCTAGCCACAGCTGACAGATGTTGCTCTAATCTTAGCTGTGAGTCTAGGAGGAGACCCAAATTGCGAACCCGTTCTGAGGGGGACAATTTCTCCCCCCCCCAGAACAAAGGAAACCAATGTTGGTTTTATAATGCAGATAGTTCTCTAGTTTTGACCGTTAATAACTATTCAAAGTTGTGATGGTGCTGAAGGAAGGGACCTGTAACTGTCCTTGAAGACTGATAAGACCTTTGGAAAAACAATTATGGGTCATGAATGAAGGAAAAAAGAAGCTGAGAAGCCGTAGAGTTACAGGTTCAAGTAGGTTAGCTCTCAAACTTTGCCCTATATTAAAGGATACACCCACTACTTCACTGCAGGCAAACATTTCAAAGGGATGTGATAATGCTTTCATTGTTCTACCAAGAGATGCTTTTAGCGTTGAACAGAGATACCAGGTCAAGAGAGAGACAGTAGAACTCATTTACATAATACATTAAAGTTGAAGATTACAATGTCCTGTCAGGGAGACATTTACAGACACTTGGCAGCTTCCATACATTATTGTTTAAAAGGAGTGCTCGACAATCTCTTTGAGGAGGACATAGAAATGAGAGGATGAGGGGATGTGGGAACCGGAATATCCAAAGAGAAATAGCAACGTGGTATTCATTAGCAGTTCCTGATCACAGAATTTCTTGGTTTTGAAACTATCAAAGGTTTTTTACACCTGGAGCCAGTCACCTCTAGACAGTCTAGACAGCATACTAAAAAGCAGAGACATCACCCTGCCAACAAAAGTGTGTATAGTCAAGGCTATGGCTTTCCCAGTTGCAATGGATGGCTGTGAAAGTTGGACCAAAAGAAAGGCTGAGCGCCAAAGAATGGAGGCCTTTGAACTCTGGTGCTGGAGAAGACTCCTGCGAGTCCCTTGGACTGCAAGGCGATCCAACCGGTCAGTCCTAGAGGAGATCAACCCTGACTGCTCTTTAGAAGGCCAGATCCTGAAGAGGAAACTCAACTACTTTGGCCACCTAATGAGAAGGAAGGACTCACTGGAGAAGAGCCTAATGCTGGGAAAAATTGAGGGCAAAAGAAGAAGAGGACGGCAGAGAATGCGGTGGCTGGATGGAGTAACTGAAGCAGTCGGCGTGAGCTTAAATGGACTCCAGAGGATGGTAGAGGACAGGAAGGCCTGGAGGAAAGTTGTCCATGGGGTCACGATGGGTCGGACACGACTTCGCAACTAACAATAGCAACATCATTAGCAGTTCCTGATCACAGAATTTCTTGGTATTGAAACTATCAAAGGTTTTTTACACCTGGAGCCAGTCAACTCCTTGAGGTGGGTCAGGAAATTTACAAAGGAGCATCAGGACGTAACTATATTAATAAAGAGAATAATAACAGAATCTTAGTTTCTCTTTCTCCAATTTATTCCAGTGGTGAAATCCAGCCAGATCTATCCAGCTCGTGTGATCCAGTAGAGCTGGCGGCTAGAGGGCTCCACCCCCCCCCCACCTGGACGTCATCATGTCCCATACGCTGACCCTCTGCGCATGTGCAGAAGAGGTGCACGCGCGCACTCACATTTCTGATCCGGTAGCGAAGGTAAGTGCATTTTACCCCTGACTTATACCCAAGAGAATCAAGGCAAAATAGTCTTGAGTTTCTTTCTCACCTCCTCTTCTCTTTCAGGCTAAGAACTAGTGTCAAGAGCCAGGGGAAATCAGAAGATCCAGGCAATTCAAATGGGTATAAAAGATTAAGCTCTTTGGAAGAATCTGAACTACTAACAGTCCAAGCAAATTGGCAGTCAATGAAATTCAAGGTGGGCTGGACTTAGATTAGTGGTGGAATTCATTTTTTTTTTACTACCAGTTCTGTGGGCATGGCTTGGGGGATGTGGCTTGGTGGGCGTGGCAGGGGAAGGATACTACAAAATCTCCATTCCCTCCCCACTCCATGGGAAGGATACTGCAAAATCTCCATTCCCTCTCCACTCCAGGGGAAGGACACTGCAAAATCTCTATTCCCACCTAACTCCAGGGGAAGGATACCACAAAATCCCCATTCCCTCCCCACTCCTGGGGAAAAGATATTACAAAATCTCCATTCCTACTCCACTCTGGGGCCAGTCAGAGGTGGTATTTGCCGGTTCTCCGAACTACTCAAAATTTCTGCTACCAGTTCTCCAGAACCTGCTGAATTTCATCCCTGACTTAGATCTTCTGTGGACACAAAGGGACTCGTGGCCGATGACACATCTGACCCTTTTCTTGGTCATGTCTTACAACTCACCTTGCATCCTTCAAGGTTATCGCAACACTCCTTTATGGTAGATCAACAGCTCCGTTTTCACGGTAGATCAATGGGCCAAAGATATAAATAATCTTGGAACTGTCCCCATGTTCAAAATAATCATATTATGTCTACCACGAAAAAGTGCAAATTCGCTTGGTTGAACATTTTCTCCCATTAGTGTTCCTGAGGAACGTGTAGGGAAAAAAATAACCTCTTTTTTTTTTCTTAGTTTTTGCAAGAACATTTTGTATTTTTGCGTGCAGCAAATTTGGAAAGGTGAGGAAGTACTGAGTTCTATAATAACACCCCTTCACAGAGGGATAGACAAAGAGGTAACAGGTTTTCAATATCTCCTTTCCCAAAAATATCTTTTCTAACCCCAAAAGTGTAATTGTAAGAAGTGGAACCTTCAGAGTTTCTGTTAACATATTGGATGGTGTGTTTTTTTTTTGTTGTTTTTTTTTTTTTTTTTTTTTTTTGCACCCTAACCGATGTTTATAATTATGTTCTAATTTGGGATCAAAACCACAACTTTGATGTATTTCAATCTTTCTTAAAGTAGACACTTTAAATACATTTAGCCCAAAAAAAAAAAAAAAGAAAAAAGAAAAAAAGAGAGAGAGATTTGCTATCCTCTCAGGTTTCCTTGTATCTATCATGCTGAGTCAATATGGGTTAGAAGCAAAATTAAAAGGAATTCACTTAGAGTAAATCAAGTGCTTTTTAAAAAGACAGAAAAAAATTCTTTGATCAATGAGTAGGTAATCTAAAAGCTGAACCAGTTTCTTATCTCTGAAAGCTTCAAAGTCCGAGCTAAGATATTTCTTGCAGATATACATCATGAAGAGAATTTCATTCAATTCCCTGGTTATAATTTTATTTAAAACCTTTTAATGCTGTTTCTCTGTTAAAAACATACGAACACTTACACACGCAACCAAATCAGATGGAACGTTGCAAGTTGACAAGAAAAACAGCTTATCGTCAAAAAAAAAGAAAGAAAGAAAGAAAGAAAGAAGAAGCAAATGATAATTAAAAGAACTATCTTTAAATTTAAAAGTTTGAGATCTCAAGTGCAATGCAAATTTAAATAAAATGATAGCAACCATTACATCAGGCATTAAATATCAAGAAGAGGAAGAAGAAGAAGAAGAAGGAGGAGGAGGAGGAGGAGGAGGAGGAGGAGGAGGAGGAGGAGGAGGAGAAGGAGAAGAAGAAGAAGAAGAAGAAGAAGAAGAAGAAGAAGAAGAAGAAGAAGAAGAAGAAGAAGAAGAAGAAGAAGAAGAAGAAACTTTTAATGGAACCAGAATTAGTTCCATCTACCACGTTGGAAGAATCAGCTATTGGTATTGTACATTTATCTTCATGTGTTATATGTATATAAAGAAGATATATGTATATAAATCCAGCTGAATCAGTTATCTGTGTGTGCTTTCTGGATTTGATTTTTGCAACAAACTCTGACAGCTTTTTTTTTTGGCAGCACAAGGAAACAGCAGCCAACAATTTAACAGCCATCAACACCCCAATCAACCAATAAAAATCCACACACAACCAGGCCCCGCATAAATATTATGCATAGAATAAATAGCCCAAAGCACATGTTCCAGTAGAGAGATGTTCCCTGAGGATGGGCTCCAACATGAGTCTGAAGCTTGGAAGACCTCTGGTCCAGTGGTGAAATGTAAAATTTGTTACTACCAGTTTTGTGGGCGTGGCTTGGTAGGGGGGGGTAATGTGACTGAGTGGGCGTGGCCAACTTTATTTTTTTTTTACTTTTAAAACCATTTTTTCTACAACCTCTTCAGCTGAAGAGGTTATGAAAAAATGCTTTTAAAAGCCTCTGAAGATCAGGCAATGCAGCTGGGATCGTCAAAGGCTTTTAAAAGCATTTTTTCTACAACCACTTCGGCCAAAGAGATTGTAGAAAAAATGCTTTTAAAAACGTCTGAAGATCAGGCAATGCAGCTGGGATAGTCAGAGGCTTTTAAAAAAAGAAAAAAAATGCTTTTAAAAGCCTCTGACGATCCCAACTGAGCTACATGATCATCAGAGGGTTTTTGGTTTTTTTTATTTTTAAAAGCATTTTTTCAGCCAAAGAGGTTGTAGAAAAAATGCTTTTAAAAGCCTCTGACAATCCCAGCTGAGTCACCTGATCGTCAGAGGCTTTTTTTTTCTTTTAAAAGCCTCTGACGATCCCAGCTGAGTTGCTTGATCATCAGAGGCTTTTTTTTTCTTTTAAAAATATTTTTTCTACAACCTCTTCGGCCAAAGAGGTTTTAGAAAAAATGCTTTTAAAAGCCTCTGGCGATCCCAGCTGAGCCGCACAATCATCAGAGGTCTTTTTTTTTTTTTTACATTTAAAAGCATTTTTTCAGCCGAAGAGATTATAGAAAAAATGCTTTTAAAAGTAAAAAAAAAAAAAAAAACCAGCCTCTGATGATCGCATGGCTCAGCTGGGCATGGAGGAGGCAGGGATTTTTGCTACCTGTTCTCCGAACCACCCGCTGCCATCGCTACCAGATCGGGTGATGGCAGCCCAGGAGCATTTCACTCCTGCTGTGGTCCCAGTGACCGACATAGATTGGATATTGCAATAATGCTGCTATGCATGGAGAAAAGCTATGATGCATACCTTACATTCTGAAAAACTCAAAATCAACTACCTGGGTGCCATCTTCTCAGATAGTTTATCAAGATTAGCATAACAATCCAAGATTGGAATCCAAAAGACAAACAAGCAGGCATCACACACACACACAAAAAAAAACATTTTCAGTTCTGTTCCAAGTCTGCGAAGGCTAAGGATCAGAAGGTTTACTAAAACGTCCATCTCATTCTCCAAAAATATTTAGGATGGCATCCCTTTTATATGATACAGATCTGCGTTTCTCAACCCTGGCAACTTTTAAATTTTGTGGACTTCACTGATTCTTTGGTCTTTGCTGTGGTTATTGGCTCAGCTTTATTTATTTATTGGTTCAATTTATATGCCGCCCTTCTCCGGAGACTCAGGGCGGCTTACAATGCGTTAAGCAATAGCCGTCATACTTTTGTATATACCTGCTTAATAGGGCTTTCAGGCCCCCCCTAAGTGGTGTTCTTTTTTATACAAATTCAGCTTATTGCTCCCACAAACTGGGTCCTCATTTTACCTACCTCGAAAGGACGGAAGGCTGAGTCAACCTTGAGCCTGGTGAGATTTGAACTCGCAGTAATTGCAGGCAGCTGGCAGCTAAGTGCTACTTAACACCACTTTAGTCCGCTGCGCCACCAAGGCTTTTGGAGAGCCATCCAATTTATCTTCCCCAGAAGTCCTGATCCTACACAATTTCTAAACAGGAGAAGAATCCAAACTCCTAGAGTGCTAGTTTATTTTTATTTATTTGTTAAACAAATGTGCTACCCATCTCACTATCAACCGACTCTTGGAGGCTTAACCCTTGTAACAGATTAACAGAGTTGGAAGGGATCTTGTAGGTCATCTAGGGATGTCAAACTCGATTTCATTGAGTGCCAAATCAGGGTTGGGTATGACCTCGGGGGGCTGGGGCAGGCGTGGCCAGCTTGACATCACTTGTGTCAGGGGCGCCTGTGGCCCAAGTGCTCTGCCAGCAAAAACAGGGTACCTGTTCTGCCCCAGCTACGGACCCCAAAGAATGCAGCACACACAAAGTCTGTACAAACCTTAGTTTACTAAATTAAATCAGTCTTTTTCAAATAATTAACTTTCTTAACAGCCTACAAGAATCCAAAGAATAAATAATCATAATCTTACTATGGTTGGCAGAAAGCCCAGAAGCAATTTGCAGGAAGCTGATAAGAGAACTAAGATCAGGACGTGAAGGAGAGTGAACAAAATTGTTCCCTGCAAATTGCCTCAGTCGTCGTCCTTCCTTAAATAGGCTAAGGGAGTGGCCAATTAGCCCGAAGCCTTACTCTCGAGGAGACCTCCTCCTGAGGAACCACTCCTGCTTTTTGGCAGCTCTGCATACCCGTGCATCGAGAAGAGGCTCCTCCTCTTCTTCCTCTTCACTTATGGGAGATTCTGGAGATTCTAAAGGCCGTGCCTGAATCCCTGCCTCTGGCACCACATCTTCTCCAGCCTCCTCATTGTCTGACTCGAGCACCAGCTGCACAGGCTGCTGGCGCAGCACCACACCAGCCTCCTCGCTGTCAGAATCAGCTACAATCCACATAGGCCGCTGACGGGCCACAACAGTACCGAGCTCCGTTTTCATCTGCGACTGCTTCCTGCAACCTTCTGCCAGTGAAAACGGAGCTCGGGAGGGCCATGAACGACCCTCGTGAGCTCCAATTTTGGCTGTGTTGGCCTCCTGCAACCCTCTGCCGGTGAAAATGGAGCTCGGGAGGGCCACACGCAGCCCTCTTGAGCTCCATTTTTGATGGCAGAGGCTTTGCTGGCCAGTCCTTTGCTGTTTCCAGGGCAGCCCCACGAGCCAGATCTAAGCACCCCATGGACCGGATCCAGTCTCTGGGCCTTGAGTTTGATACCTCTGGTCTAGTCCAACTCCTGGCCCGAGCAGGAAACCCTACACCATTTCTGACAGGTGGCAGTCCAGTCTCTTCTTGAAAGCTCCCAGTGATGAAGCTCCCACAACGTAAAGTAATTTTAAGTTAATAACGATAATAATATTATAATATAAATAATATAAAAATAATAATAACATGATAAAAATAACATAAAATAATCTCTTTTTTCTCCTGTCAAGGCCACCGTGCATAAGCAATTAAATGCTTGGCCTACATTGTGTAATGTAATAAAATCCCTATATTTGTTTCAAACTTTCTCTCCCCATTATTTTTCTGCTTCCCTCACCTTCGGTTACAATTTATGCTCCTGATTCTATTCAAGCAAAGAATCCAAAGATGTCAACCTTATTGAAGGTAGGAAAGTTAGATACTTGACCCATTTCTAGGTACTTTTTCACATTGCCATTTATATTCTTAACTCAACATCTCTCCCCCATTAAACCAGTGGAGGATTTTCTCTTTTTTTAAAAAATGGGGGGGAGTAGATCAGAAAATATTGAACTCTCTTAGAAGACATGTCTTTCACTATTGGCCTTACATTTCTTCTCGTACAATTAAATAATTCAAACGTATTTTGCTGCAGAATTCAGACAGTAAACAAGTGACAGTAAAGCATTAAGAGTTTAAAATCCACCGAGAGTATCAAGGTTTTGATAAGAAAAAATTGGATAATTTGCCGTATGTCTCACAACTCTGCAAATCAAGACACTTTTTTTTCTTCAAATCAAACTTTGAAAAAGAGTCTTGAGGTCATCAGTTATATCTTGCCCACTTGAGAACCTGTTGTGGTAAGGCTGTCTAAGCATTGAAGAATCCTTTGCTTCTGAGTGAACATTTATGTCTTCATTCATTCATTCACTCCATTTCCAAACTATCAAACAACCTGTGAACCTTGTGTAGTGTTGAGATGCTTTTCAGAATCTCCTTCTCTCCCCGTATGTGTTAGAAAATAACTCACAGAATTTCCAACTACTGTAGAAGGGAACAAATAGGATATTCTGAAGTTATTTTCTAATATATTATATTTAGAGGACACAAGTTTGGAGGCTGATGCCTTAACAGCCAAGAAAATAAGAATCATCTATGCAGAATCATACCAATAGTCAATTTATGTTATTGTTCTGTCAAAAGTCAGGAAATATGTTTGCAGCCCTTGCAAAGTTCTACAAAATGTTTCCACTGTAAATTATTGACTGAATCACAGGTTCCATTATCCTCTGAAGCCATCAAGGCAAGCACTGCACAAGAATTTACACAAATATACGTGTCCTGGGATTAATATTGTAGGACCCAATCTGAGTCTGTCATCGGGACTAGAGGTTTAATCTTCCAAACTTTCATACATTCAATTTCATAGCTACTAAGATTGTTGGCCGAGTAGGGATAAAAATAGCCAGAGAAATGATTGAAGCCTGGAAAACGGGCTCCTTGTCACTCAACAGCAGTGCTGATTTTCCACCAGCTTATCAGGTACTTAGGAGTCAAGGCCACGACAGCGCAAGGAAATAACAACCAAAAGCATAACAGCCAGCCATCAATACTGCAATCAACAACTACTCTGTTTCCCCTAAAATAAGACATCCCTTGATAATAAGCCCAATTGGGTTTTTGAGCGCATGCACTAAAATAAGCCCCCCCCCTGAAAATAAGCCCTACCTGAAAATATTTAAATGCATGTGCAGCCTGGTCCCCGCCATTTCCTCTGGTTTCCTTCATGTGCCCCAAAATAATAAGACCTCCCTGAAAATAAGGCCAAGCGCTTATTTCAGGGTTAAAAAAAAATATATAATACAGGGTCTTATTTTCGGGGAAACACGGTAAAAGCCACACAAAACCAGGTACCAGGCATAAATACTATGCTGTTTCCCCCCAAAATAAGACATCCCCTGATAATAAGCCCAACTGAGCTTTTGAGTGCATGGCAATAAGGCCAAGCGCTTATTTCAGAGTTCAAAAAATAAATAAATAAAAATAAGACAGGGTCTTATTTTCGGAGAAACACCGTACACATAGAACAGCCCAGTGCACACATTCTGGAGACAGAGAAATTCCCTAAGCTCCAGTATGAGTCCAAAAATTTGGAAGACCACTTCTTCTAAAGTGCTAATCAGTGGTGGGTTGCTCCCGGTTCTGTCCGGTCTTTGCCTCCAGAAGTTGTAAATGTTCCAACACTGGAAGATTTTAAGAAGAGATTAGATAACCATTAGTCTGAAATGTTATAGGATTTCCTACTTAAGCAGGTTCTGACCAGTTCTGGAGAACCAGCAGCAGAAATTCTGAGAAGTTCGGAGAACCGGTAGTAAAAATTCTGACTGGACCCGCCCCCATCTATTTTCTGCCTCCTGAGTCCCAGCTGATCGGGAGGAAATGGGGATTTTACAGTAACCTTCCCCTGGAATAGGGTGGCCTCCAAGATCTGTTCCAACTCTGTTGTTCTGTTCTGTTCTGTTCTGTTCTGTTCTGTTCTGTTCTATTCTATTCTATTCTATTCTATTCTATTCTATTCTATTCTATTCTATTCTATTCTATTCTATTCTGACTAAACCTCTGGTCCCAATGACTGACTCAGCTTGTACCCTGCAATTTATCATAAGACTATAAAAAAATGACAGCTTTAACATCTAAATCACGCACGTATTTACATTTCTCTCTTACATGAATTTGTATAGATTGGACTTCTTATTTGGAACTCAGTTACCCTCTTGCCGACAGATTATGAAACTATTAAAGAGCTGCAAAACAATTTAATCCAAAGCAACTTCCCCAAAAATAAAACATTTCATTTCAGAAGAAAGCATGCAATTCATCAATTTCCCCGAGATGAAACAACAACTGTTTCTTACTCCTTTGGAGACTCATCCAACCCAGATCACATCTGCCATGAGTGAAGTCTTATAATTTGCTCCCATGATGCACATTGGGGAAAAATGAGAAGACAGGAGTTTTTATAGGAGACTTGAAACAAAACCTGACTTTTCTCCTTCTTTTATAAATTAGAGAGAGAGAGAGGGGAAAAAAAAACATTTGGTTCACCTCTCAAATGTCCATTTTCAGAAGAAATAGCATCACCAACTTTCATTACCTATGTCATCCATTTCACAATGTTTCACATGCTGTCATTTTTCAGAGCTGTGTCCAGGGCAAGTTTTCCTTGAAAAATCAGAAGTAATCAACAACTTTTGTTTCAATATAAGCAGTTACAAGAAACTACCGGGCAATGGTAGACTGGAGAAGACATCCAGAAGGAACATAGCAGTGGTGGGTTTCAAAAAATTTTTATTACCAGTTCTGTGGGTGTGGCTTGATGGGCGTGGCGTGGCTTGGTGGGTGTGGCTTGGTTGGCATGGCAGGGGAAGGATACTGTAAACTCTCCATTTCCACCCTATTCCAGGGGAAGGTTACTGTAAAATCCCCATTTCCTCCCGATCAGCTGGGACCCGGGAGGCAGAAAAGAGATGGGGGCGGGGCCAGTCAGAGATGGTATTTACCGGTTCTCCGAACTACTCAGAATTTCTGCTGCTGGTTCTCCAGAACTGGTCAGAACCTGCTGAAACCCACTTCTGGAACATATCTCCTGGAATGTGTGTAATGACAGCCCTTGCCATATTGTGGGTAAATCAGTAGTGAAATCCAAATTTTTTTACAACCGGTTCTGTGGCGTGGTGTGTCTTGGTGGGCGTGGCAGGGAAAGGATACTGCAAAATCTCCATTCCTTCCCCACTCCTGGGGGAAGGATATTGCAAAATCTCCATTCCCACCCCACTCCAGGGGAAGGATACTGCAAAATCCCCATTCCCACCCCACTTTGGGGCCAGCCAGAGGTGGTATTTGCCGGTTTTCTGAACTGCTCAAAATTTCCGCTACCGGTTCTCCAGAACCTGTGAGAACCTGCTGGATTTCACCTGGAGTAAATGGGAGTGTAGAAAGTGAGCACGCACCCACCCCTCCTAGAAGAATGAAATATTTTGAGGAATATTAAAAAGACAGAATATTATATTTCCCTATTGGAGAAACTTGTTTTTTTTAAAAAAAGACAGAAAGCAGTCTCCATCTTTCTTAATAGACCCCAACAGATATTTTATGCCCATTAAGAAAGATTGCGCCAACCTATTCAGAAACCAGCCCCCAGTTTCCCTGCCCCCAGCAGAAACTAAGGAAGCCAGCTTTTAGAAATGCAGATTTGGTAATCCATTCAGAAAGACTGGGTCAGGCAGAAACTCCAGATAAGCAATAAACAAAAGGTTGACAAAAGTAGCTCAGACGAACACCTAGGATTTGCATTTCCTTTTTTGCCTGTAGAACCAGCTATGACCCCTACATGACCCCATAGGAATCTGACAACAGCCAATAGAATACATGTTCTTGCACAGGAACAGGAAGCTCAAGTGCAAAGCCCAAAAGAAGGTATAAAAACCACCCACTCTCAACTCCATTTTGTCAGCTGCACAGAACCACAAACCTATGTGGTTCTGCTTCATCATTAAACCATCTTTCCAATCAGTCTCCACGTTTCCAGTGTCTTTCTCCCAGCTTGGAACTGAACCAGATGGATATTTCTTCCCACAGGAGGAAGGAGGTGATAATGTGGTTTTTCAAGTGTTATGTTTTATGATTGTGGTGCTCTTTGCATAAAGGTCATCTCAACATTGCCTGCAGTTGACCCTAATACACTGGTACAATTGTAATATATACCGATGAATATACAGCCAGCACTTCAATTTAGCGGTGAAATTATCAAGGTTAGGAGCAGGGGTAAAATCCAGCCAGTAGCGGTGGCTGCGGGAGGCTCCGCCCACCTGCGCGGACATCATGCAATCTCTTTTTTGCAACATTTTAAGCCTCTGCACACGCGCAGAAGTCTTTGTACATGTGTAGATGATGGCGCGCACGAGCGGAGCAAGCGTGCGGGCGACGCATGCACATTGGCGAACCGGTAGGGAAGGTAAGTAAATTTCACCCCTTGTTAGGTGGAATTTTAAATCTGCACCACTGGTGCTGGCATTGTCTTGAGATATACTCCCAAACCAGGGAAAGCAATAAGTATAAATCGCATCTCACCCTATGATTAATCTGGATATGGGATGGAAGCAGCCTTGGTTGAAGTGTGTTGGGAAGCTTCCGTTGGCTCAAAACGCAGCAGCCTATGTGATTTTGCACAAATCAAAATTTGTGCCTGTGCCACCTCTTTTGTGGAAGCTGCCTTGGTTGCTGATTTGTTTCTGGATGCAATACAAAGTTGCTGATTATCACCATTAAAGGTCTATGTCAACTCTGAAACGGACCTGGCTGAAGCCATCGTTTGCTGCCTCATAGTTGCCATAAAACCTGAGAGGAGGGAAGGGAGGGGGAAGTAGATAGACCAGCTAATAGTCAAAACAAAAAGTTTTCTTGTGGGAACCAAGGTCATCTCAACAGGTGGCAGTTGAAGGAGGAGAGGAGTGACCAAGCAGCCTGCCAGCTACTTTCACTGGACAATGTGACTGGTGACAACTGGGGGGGGGGGAAATTTGCTCTTTGAATTAGGGGGAAAACCACAGGGACATTTAGAGTTTGTTTTCACTGGCTACGTTGATATGATTTATCCAGTAAACATGTTATTTGAAGACTCTATCTGCCTCTGAGTTCTGCTTTCAATGGGTGTGTTACTCAGAACGCTGACAGCCTATATCCGTGATGGTGAACCTATGGCACGCGTGCCACAAGTGGCATGCAGAGCCATATCTGTGGGCACATGAGCATTGCCCTAGGTCAGCTCCAGCACACCAGCTAGCTGATTTTTGAGCCTTCCGGGCCCACCGGAAGTCGGGAAATTGGCTGTTTCCGGCCTCCAGAGGGCCTCCAGTGGGGTGGGGAAGGCTGTTTTTGCCCTCCCCAGGCTCCAAAAAAGTCTCCCCAGGCTCCAAAAAAGCTTCTGGAGCCTGGGGAATGGCAAAAAATGGGCCTACTGGGCCCAACCTTTTTGCCGTCATGTGCCAAAAGTGGGGGAAGCCCAGGGGGGTCGCATGCACATGCACAGGGGGGTGGGGCTTGGGGAACATTGAATTATGGGTGTGGGCACACACATGCACGACCCCCCCTTGCACTCCCCCTGCTTTTGGCACACAACGGCGAAAAGGTTAACCATCACTGGCCTATATGGTTACTTGAAGGACCACCTCTTTCCAGTTACATATCCCTGGGCCACCAGCGTGGGAAGGCAAGGCATGTTGCGAGTCCTATCTATTCAGGAAACACATCTGGTGGGACCAAGGAAAAGGGCCTTCTCTGTAGTGGCTCCCACCCTATGGAACATCATTCCCCTGCAGGTAGGACTGACCCCCATCTTGTTACTTTTTTGAACAGCCCTAAAGACAGTGGGTATGGAGGCGATGGCTCAATGGCTAAGACGCTGAGCTTGTCGATCAGAAGGTCGGCAGTTCAGCAGTTCGAATCCCTAGCGCCGCGTAATGGAGTGAGCTCCCGTTACTTGTCCCAGCTTCTGTCAACCTAGCAGTTCGAAAGCACATAAAAAATGCAAGTAGAAAAATAGGGACCACCTTTGGTGGGAAGGTAACAGCGTTCCATGCGCTTTTGGCATTGAGTCATGCCAGCCACATGACCACGGAGACGTCTTCGGACAGCGCTGGCTCTTCGGCTTAGAAACGGAGATGAGTACCGCCCCCTAGAGCCAGAAATGATTAGTACGCATGTGCGGGGTAACCTTTATCTTTACCTTTAAAGACAGTGGGCTTAGGGACCTTGGTTGATATGGAGCTAATCAAGTGCCTTGTTTGATTGTGTTTGTTACCACCATGGGGTGGGGAATTTGAGTGGGGGTTTAAATTGTGGCTTTTTATTACCCTACACTGCTGAAAGTCTCGGTGTGTGAGTTGGGTGGCCATATATTGTGTTTCCCCAAAAATAAGACCCTGTCTATTATTTTTTTTGAACCCCAAAACAAGCGCTTGGTCTAATTTTCGGGGAGGTCTTATTATTTTGGGGCGCGTGGAGCAAGATGGGGATTCTCTTGCCATCTTACCTGATTTCCAGGTCTGCATTTAAATATTTTTGGGGAGGGCTTATTTTTTGGGGGGGAGGCTTATTTTAGCGCAGGCACTCAAAAGCCCGATTGGGCTTATTGTCAGGGGATGTCTTATTTTCAGGGAAACAGGGTGATTTAGTTTTAAGAAAATAAATAAATTAATGACCGTTTTCTAGAAGGATTGCCCGAGTGCTACGTCGACACTACAAACGCTCCTCTCCAATTATACCGACTAGTTTCAGTAAACTGTAATCACCCACGTGAATTTGCCAAGCTCTGTGACTAGCTACGTGCTTTTATGACCTCTGTTCACAAGAGATGACATTAAAAACTGCAGCTTGATAGAAGGGAAGGAAAAAAAAATAATACCCCGCTGTTTATTCACAAATGATCAATTTGTCACTCAGACACATGTTACCGGGGAAGAGAGTAAAAACAGGGTAATGATAAACATTCTTCGCATGTTCTTTTTCTGTGGAAAACTAATTGGCTTTTTGCTGTGAGTGGAAAGAAGGCTGGGGGAGTGTTTGAGGTCAGGATTTAATTTATGAAATGCTGCTTTAATCACCTTGTCTGTTTACCTCCATTTCCTCAATGTCGGGTTTCTCACCCCCATTTTTATTATTTATTTCTTGCTTGTTTCAGCAGAGATGCTCATATCTTAACTATGCCAGGGAATTCAATCTAATTTCGCACTGCAGGGTACTACAACCAATTCACCCTCCACCTCCTTCCAGTGGAACAGTTTTCCAAGCCTCCTCATTGTGTCTGTAATAGAATATGCACCTGAAGCCGCAGAGGGGGAGGAGTCAGTCAAGTCAGAGCTTTTCTACAAAGAGACGTGAATCAAGAAACTGTGCAATCCTGAAGTGGGAAGGGGAAGAGGTTCAGGGTAGCCACACTCTACAATCTCTCCGGATATATCTAGTAGTTAGAAAGTTATACAGTAAAGGTAAAGTTTCCCCTAGCACATATGTGCTAGTCGTTCCCGAATCTAGGGGGCAGTGCTCATCTCCGTTTCAAAGCCGAAGAGCCAGCGCTGTCCAAAGACATCTCTGTGGTCATGTGGCCGGCATGACTCAACGCCAAAGGCACACAGAACGCTGTTGCCTTCCCACCAAAGGTGGTCCCTATTTTTTCTACTTGCATTTTTTTACCTGCTTTCGAACTGCTAGGTTGGCAGAAGCTGGGACAAGTAACGGAAGCTCACCCCGTTAAGCGCCACTAGGGATTCGAACCGCTGAACTGCCGACCTTTCGATCGGCAAGCTCAGCATCTTAGCCACTGAGCCATGGCGTCCCTTAGTAGAAAGTTATAGTTTGGCATGATTGATGTGATACACAAGTCCAAAGACAAGACACTGAGGTCCAATCAAGTCCAATCCTTTATTTGGTTTTTACCTAGTAGACAGAATCTTGCCAGACTACAGCTATAAGCACCTAAGCTACTAGATATAACTTGAGAGATTTTAAACCAGTGATGGCAAACCTTTTTGGCACAGAGTGCCAAAAAGGGAGCATGCGTGCGCACATCTCAGCCTCAACCCAGAAGAGTAGCTGCCCAGGGCTCATGCACACGCCCAAAAATGAACTTCTGGTTTCAGCGACTGAATTTCCAGTTTCAGCCAGCTACTCTTCTGGGTTTCTGGTGTGCATGTGCACATGATGATCAGCTGGCTGGCGCACATGCTCATGCAGGAAAACGGAAGACCAGCTCATCTAGTTTCCAGCACTACCGCATGCAAAAAAGCCAGCTGATCATCACTTGCGTGCCAGAAACCCAGAAGAGGAACAGGTGACGCCGCGAGTGCCAGGCGACATAGCCCCGTGTGCCACTTCGGCCACGCGAGCCATAGGTTCGCAATCACGGTTCTAGACTTTTCTATTTCTGGGAAAGCTCTAAATTGGCCAAATCCTCCCTCTCACCTGCTACAGGTCTACATTCCATCACAGTATCCAGCCTTCTTAGCTCCTAAAAAGGATTATACTAGATTAGCTATGAAAAGAAAGGTGACTCCGGCTTCATAAAATCTGCACGAGAAAGACAGAAAGTCTGAACTATTAGTGCTTCATAAAAATTTTACAGGACTTCGGCTATAAAAAATAAAATGGAAAAACAGGCAAGTACAGTATTGACATCTCGGTACCCTTCGAATCAAACCAATTCTCTCTAATGCATTTTCCCCCTTTTAGTACACCAGTCAGGAAAAATCATCAAGCATGAAGTCTGAAGCTTCTCTGCTCTTCCATTTCCAATATCCACCCAGTGCAAAGCACTCCCAGCAAGCTAACTGGAAGCTCCACTCACTCTCCTGAAATCCCGAGGCAAGATATTTCTGACAAGGTGAGACTCAGTAGCTTCTTGCTATTGAGCTGTACAAGAGGCACGTGGTGGCTCAGTGGCTAAGACGTTGAGCTTGTCGATCAAAAGGTTGGCAGTTCAGCAGTTCGAATCCCTAGTGCTGTGTGATGGGGTGAGCTCCCGTTACTTATCCCAGCTTCTGCCAACCTAGCAGTTCAAAAGCACGTAAACAATGCAAGTAGAAAAAGTAGGGACCACCTTTGGTGGGAAGGTAACAGCGCTCCGTGCACCTTTGGGGTTGAGTCATGCCGACCACATGACCATGGAGACATCTTCGGATAGCGCTGGCTCTTCAGCTTTGAAACAGAGATGAGCACCGCCCCCTAGAGTCGGGAACGACTAGCACATATATGCGAGGGGAACCTTTACCTTTTATTGAGCTGTACAGTAGGGCAGCATCAAAGCAAGCTACTGACTGGAACTTTGCAGAAGTAACATTCTAGTTATTGGTTGATTGACATCAAGGTTGTATCTTCCTCCGGAAAGCAAACTGCCTTTTTCAAAATATAGCCTCTTTTGTGTCGAGCTGGCTTCCAAGGGCTAATTTTTCAAACCAAGCTACTGCAGCTTTCTTTCTTGCAAACTCTGCCTCTTCCTGAGCTATTTGATCTTGATTTTTCTTGATCTGTTTTCCTAAGTTCATTTATTGGAAGCCGAACTGAAAATGTTTGGACTCCATTCTTCTTCTGGGGAAATGCATCTGGAACTTAACAATTTAGGGGAATGAAGATGGATGGATGTCTTCTTTTCGACATCGGTGGTACTGCTTCAGCACTAGGTGGCTCAAGTGTCTAAAACACTGAGCTTGTCGATCAGAAAAGTCGGCAGTTCAGCGGTTCGAATCCCTAATAGAGGTCTCCTGCATGACTAGGGGGTTGGACTACATGATCTCCAAGGTCCCTTCCAACTCTGTTACTGAACTCAAACCTTATAAAAAAACTTTAAAAATGGACAATTTTAAAACAATACACAAGATTTTGGTACTTAGCTACTTAGAGCCTTGGTGGCGCAGCAGACTAAAGTGCTGTTAAGTAACACCAACTGCCTGCAATTACTGCGGGTTCAATTCTCACCAGGCTCAAGGTTGACTCAGCCTTCCATCCTTTCGAGGTAGGTAAAATGAGGACCCGGTTTGTGGGGGCAATAAACTGACTTTGTATAAAAAAAAAGAACACCATTTAGTGGGGGCCGAAAGCCCTACTAAGCAGGTATATACAAAAGTATGAAGGCTATTGCTTAACGCATTGTAAGCCGCCCTGAGTCTCCGGAGAAGGGCGGCATATAAATCGAACCAATAAAGAAAGAAATAAATAAATAAAAGGCAAAGTCTTTAAAAAAGAAAAAGGAAAATACTCAATCTTGAAAAAAAATTCTTCCTTCTGCCATCAAATTTTTCACAGCTAGAATGCAACAAGAATGGCACAAACTCAGAGTTCCGTTCTTTATTTGCTTAGACATAACAGACAGAATCTTGCCGGACTAAACTCTTATTACTCCCTAACAGATATACCTTGGGACATTCTAGGGCGGGGTGTCAAACTTGATTTCACTGAGGACCGCACAGTGGTAAATTCCAAATTTTTTTTACTATTGGTCCAGTGGGCGTGGCTTGGTGGGCGTGGCAGGGGAAGGATACTGCAAAATCTCCATTCCCATCCCACTCCAGTGGAAGGATACTGCAAAATCCCCATTCCCACTGCACTCCTGGGGGGGAAGGATATTGCAAAATCTCCTATTCCCTCCCCACTCTGAGGCCAGCCAGAGGTGGTATCTGCTGGTTCTCCGAACTACTCAAAATTTCGGCTACCGGTTCTCCAGAACTTGTCAGAACCTGCTGGATTTCACCCCTGGGACCGCATCCGGACTGTGTTTGACCTTGGGGGAGGTGGGGGGGGGCGTAGTCAAGGTTGGGGATGGCCAGCTCGACGTCACTTGTGTCAGGAGTGCCTGCGGTGGCTCGAACACTCTGCCAGTGAAAACAGAGCTCAGGACGGCCGCGCAGTGCCCACCCGAGCTCCGTTTTTGCTGGCAGAGGGTTGCAGGAAGCCGTCGCACCTGAAAACTGAGCTCAGGGGTGGGAACACATGTGGCTCTCCCGAGCTCCATTTTCATCAGCAGAGGCACCATGGGCCGGTCCTTTGCTGTTTCCAGGGCATCCCTGTGGGCCAGATCTAAGTACGCCATGGACCGGATCTTGCCCGCGTGCCTTGAGTTTGACACCCTTGTTCTAGAGTGTGGCTATCATTGCCCTCTTCCTCTGTCTCCTATCTATGTTCGGAGACTGCTTTCTCTTGTCTCCCTCCTCTCTTAGACATGTGTTCCCTCCTTTCTGGGAAACTGTCACTTCACTGTCATCCATAACACCAGCACCCCCTCTGTGGGCATCACCGTTCGCATTTCCCTTTTCAGTTTTGAGGAGCTTATTTTTGCTATGTAAACTCCAATGCTATCTCATGGACCGTAACAACACAGCATCACATCGTCATCCCAACTTATCACTGTTCCACACGTTTTATGTTCTTTAGTTTGTCTACCCAATGGGTAGTACGGATTATTTTTGACTAGATAGGCTATCAGCCAGATCTACATCACCTTGGCTCCAGTCCTGAGAATGATCAATACCTGTCATACTTGTTGTTGTTGGTTGCAAAGTCATGTCCAACTCATTGCGACCCCATGGACAACGTTCCTCCAGGCCTTCCTGTCGTCTACCATCCCCTGGAGACCATTTAAGCTCACACCAACTGCTTCAGTGACTCCATCCAGCCACCTCATTCTCTGTCATCCCCTTCTTCTTTTATCCTCAATCGTTCCCAGCATTAGGCTCTTCTCCAGTGAGTCCTTCCTTCTCATTAAGTGGCCAAAATATTTGAGTTTCATCTTCAGGATCATACTATATGATCCTGTCATACCACAGTCTTTAATTTTCCACCAGGCAGCCAATGTGCACATGTGTGGATAATAGAGGTATCAGATGCACAGCTTTTTATCTGCCGTAGAAAGATTTAATTGGGGGCCTGAGTTCTGCATTCACGTGCATGAACAGCTTGCATGGGTTCTCCACCTGAAGGACTGGAAGATACAATCTCACAAAATTCGCAGACTTTCAAAGGATGGCATGACTGCCTTGGATGATGACTTGCACATTATGCATTACACCAATTTGCTACTTAATGCTGGTGTGCAGCATGCTGCTACCTTATGGTTTACTCTGGGGAGCTGCCAAGGTTTCTGCTTGTCCCTCTGCTGAAAATTTAAACAAACAGGTTAGCTTGTCAAGAATTTTCAGAGAAACTCAGCAAACCCCGCCACTTCCATTCATTGACGCCTTATGCGTCCCGTTGCAGCCTATAGTAGAGGACATGACAGCTTCTGCAAACTCAAATGTAGAACTTGGTCATCGCCCAAAAGGCTGGGGAAAACATCCAAGGAAAATGATGAGTATGTGTTAATCTAACAAACGCCTGCCACTTTAGATCTCTGCATTTAACCCAGGTTTGTAAAAAGCCATTAAGACGTTGAATAAGAATTCCCTCCGGCAGGCCTGATAGGAAAGCTTTTCTATGCTGGAAGGAAGCTAATATTTGCCTTTTTCGAGCCATCAACATGCCAACAGACCCATTTACCAGGTTTGCAAATCATCATGGCTTTAAAAAAAAACAAAAAAAAAAACCACCAACCTGTATCTTACCCCGTAAATCACAATTTAATGGGTTCTACTATGTGCTGAATTATGGTTTATTACTTATTTTGCTTTTATACCCGACTGTAGTCCAATGGCTCTCAGAAGTTCATAGAACAAAATTAAAATAGCAGTGATATCAGTGGTGGGTTTCAAAATTTTTTACTACCGGTTCTGTGGGTGTGGCTTGGTGGGTATGGCATTGCTTAATGGGTATTCAATAATTAGGATTTGCATATACTGCCTTTTTGGTGGTCGGGTACATAAATTAAATTGGCTTATTGCCCCACTGTCCTCTTTCTTTTCTTTCCAGTTCTCACGATCTTGATTAAGGTTGCTGCTACTGATTCTGTGGGTGTGGCTTGGTGGGCGTGGCAGGGGAAGGATACTGTAAAATCTCCATTCCCACCCCAATCCAGGGGAAGGTTACTGCAAAATCCTCATTTCCGGCGCTCCAGCACACACACATGCATGCACGTTCTGGTTTGGGCACTCAGTGCCAAAAAGATTTGCCATCACTGCTCTATGCTCAAGGGGAAGGTTTTCCGGTCAGCTCCACAATTGATAGAGCGTTCAGTTAGGTAGAGGAAAAAGGATGCCGTGCTAGGAGGAGACTCTATGGTGTGGGAACCGGACTTCCAGTCAGCTCCAGAATTGAACGGGGAGCTTCCGGATAGGACCTTTGAGGCTCTGCGTGTTTAAAGTTGCCGACCCCTGATTTATGAAGTAAGCTGCAGTGTCCTAGTTTAAACACATATCGCTAGCTCTAAATCATAGTATGCAATCAAAAGACTCTGGCTTCTCACTTCATACTAAGAGAAAACCAAACAAACCATGTTACCACTTAGCAGGATGTTTAAACCTAGTTTTTTTTTTAAAAGGCGTTCAGGATCAAACAGTTCAAAGCGGGGATATGAATTGGATTTCCCAGCCCCTATCTGACATTCTAAGCTTTGAAACAGGGCGTCGCATTTAAATATCTAATAAATGCATAAATATGGATTAGCAGCAACATTAATCAAGATCGTGAGAACTGGAAAGAAAAGAAAGAGGACAGTGGGGCAATAAGCCAATTTAATTTATGTACCCGACCACCAAAAAGGCAGTATATGCAAATCCTAATTATTGAATACCTTACATCAGATCTAAAGACTAGCAAACATTTTCTCTTCTTACTAAGATCATATTCCCCAATGATCGTGGATGAGGATATGCTGATCCTTTTTCTAGCAGCCCAAAAACAGATGATGGTCAAAGAGGCCAGAATATGGGCAAAAGCTGGATTCCTTCAACAATTGATCATTTGGTTATGTTGGCTGGATGACCAACCATCCATGGAGCAATTCAGTTCCTTGTCAAGTTCTACCTCTTGGTAATTTCGTCTCTTTTTCTCTGCCCATCTGCTACCGGCTTTGTGTTGTCTGTTTTGGCTTCGGCTTTGACTTCATTAAAGCAACTATTACAAGAAAAGGAGGCTTTCGGAAATTAAACTTCCCACTTCTCTTTCCTGCAGGACCGACATCTCAAAAGATGCATCCCGTGGCTCTCGATTCCGACCTAATATACCATTTTCACAGAAAGTCTTTCTTAGGATGCTACTCAGGAGGCAACCCAGGGACCTGTCGTGGCTAGACATACCTTGATAAATTACCTGGCTGCCTTAGACTGACCAGGGATGCTTACCAAACAGGCAATTGTTATATTCTGACTTAAGACTCTGATACGACACTATAGAGGGTATTGCTATAAAAGGGAGGCTCAGAATATCAGAATCAAAAATTTATTGTGGGTTTTTTCTTTTTCTTTCCCCAAGCTCCAAAGGTGCGTTTTCAAAAGGCAACTGCAGTGGTGAAATCCTCCCCCGTTTGCCACCTGTTCACTGCCTGAGCATATGGGGTGCACACCAAACACACATTGCACATGCATGCACGGTGCGTGGCAAATGCACATTGTATGCGCACGCATGTGCAGTACATGCCAAATATGCATTGTGTGTGGAAAAAGGAGGCTTGGGAAGGTAAGTAGAAAGAACAAGGGGTGGGGAGAACAGCTGTGCCGCATGATTTAGACTCCTGCTTTCTAGCAATTTTAAATTGTGTGGCACAGCTGATCATCAGAAATACTGATTCGGACTAACTGCTAGCTTTTTTTTTACTATCGGTTCACTGAACCGATAGCTTTTATCACTACCGGTTTGCCCGAACCGGTGCGAACCGGTAGGATTTCACCGCTGGGCAACTGGACTTTGTTTTTTCAAAGTCCAGTTTCCTTTTGAAAAAAACCGAGAGTCTCCAAACCTATATATTCCCAGAAATTGTGAATGCCCCAACACTGGAAATTTTTAAGAAGATATTGGATAACCATTTGTCTGAAGTGGTGTAGGGTTTCCTGCCTGGGCAGTGGGTTGGACGAGAAGACCTCCAAGGTCCCTTCCAACTCTGTTATTCTATTCTATTCTATTCTATTCTATTCTATTCTATTCTATTCTATTCTATTCTATTCTATTCTATTCTATTCTATCCTATCCTATCCTATCCTATCCTATCCTATCCTATCCTATCCTATCCTATTCCTATTCCTATTCCTATTCCTATTCCTATTCTTCCCCCAAGTCAGGGGTGAAATCCAGCAGGTTCTAACAGGTTCTGGAGAACCGGTAGCAGAAATTTTGAGTAGTTCGGAGAACCAGCAAATACCACCTCTGGCTGGCCCCAGAGTGGGGTGGGGATGGAGATTTTGCAATATTCTTCCCCTGCCAGGCCCACCAAGCCACGCCCACAGAACCGGTAGGGAAAAATTTTGGATTTCACCCCTGCCCCAAGTTTGTATATCAGGGGTGTCAAACTCAAGGCCTGCGGGCTGGATGTGGCCTGCCATGTGGCTAGATCTGGCCCGTGGAGCTGCCCTTGAGACAATGAAGGACTGGCCCCCGGCACCTCATTCCCAGCCCAGGCCAGCCAGGCGATAATCTATAACCTGATGGCTGCCATCCAGGGCTGGAACGCAGTCAGCCATAGAAGGAAAGAAAGAGAGGGGAATGAGGAGAGGGGAGGGAGGGAAGGAGGGAGGGAGGGAGTCAGGGAAGCTGGCCACGCCCACCTCGGCTGTGCCCACCCTGGCCATATCCACCCCAGCCACACCCCTTGGTCCCTGAGATCAACCACCACCCTGATGCGGCCCTCAAACAATGGTGAAATCTTCTCCAGTTTGCCACCGGTTCACTACCTGGACATGCGCAGTGCGTGCGAAATGCACGCTGCACATGTGTGCACAGTGCATGCCAAATGCACGCTGCACATGCACATGGACAGTACGTGCCAAATGCACGCTGCGTGCAAGAAAAGGAAGCTTGGGAAGGTAAGTAGAACAGCGAGGGGGGGGGATCAGCTGTGCTGCCTGATTGAGATTCACTAGAAAGCAGGATTACCTGCTTTCTAGCGATTTTAAATCGTGCGGCACAGCTGATCCTTGGAAATACCCATTTGGAGAAATAGAATTTGAACACTCCTGCTATATATGGACATTTCTTTCTTTCCTTCCCTCCTCCTCCTCCCCTCCTCCACACCCTCCTCTATATAAATATATATTCCAATGATAAATTTAAGCATAGATGGAAAATGGGGCTTTGCAGCTTAAGAGTGATAGCCAGCTATAACCACACCAAACATTCTTGAAATAGCCTAATGTTATGACAGGCAGGTGCCTGTTGTCTTTTAATATAGTCTATTTCCAACAGCTCGTTTTTGGAGCATGTTTCAAATAATTCCACGTCCTTCTCGTCCCATCTGAAATAGCATCTAAGGTGAGAGATGTGGGAGAAAGGTAACGTTATTTAGAGGCTTGTTTCCTACAAAGGTGTCTCACAAGATTTATTTTAGCATACGGCATATTATACATGGACTTGCAATATACATTAACATTTGACCCAGAAAAAACACAATAAAATATAAATGTTAAAAAGATCTATATTCGGATATTGAGGTCTAGGCCATGTAATAATTGAAGCGCGGCATTGATTCTATGAAAAAAAAAATCAGATACTGGACCGGACAGATATGTCCTCAGTTTACAGCGGTCACAAGGTGATTTACAATTTGACTTGGGGCCCCACAGTCACACTAAGGGGAGGATACTATGCAGGAGTGAAATTAGAAATTTTTCCCTACCAGTTCTATAGTCATTGCTTGATGGGCATGGCAGGGGAAAGATATTGCAAAATCTCCATTCCCACCCCACTCTGGGGCCAGCCAGAGGTGGTATTTGCTGGTTCTCCCAATGACTCAACATTTCCGCTACCGGTTCGTCAGAACCTGTTAGAACCTGCTGGATTTCACCCCTGATACTATGCCCCATTTATACAGAGGGTCCCAGCAGACACAATGTGAGGTGCAATTCTTATTGAAAATTGTCCATTGCTAGCGTGGTGGTTCAAAGCCTGGCACTTTTTTTGGTTTTCCTAAAAGCAGCATGGTGGCCTAGAAGTGAAGACGCTTGCCTCCCATTCAGAAGGTTGAGAGTTCAATCCTAGGCAGCGTCAGTAGTTTTCATTATCAGACCATAAAGAGAAAATATCTGCTGCGAACTTCACATAGGTGTCAGGAAGCGCATCCAGCCAGTAAACGCTCAACTCCATTCAGTCCCATCCCAAAACAAGGGATCAGGGCGGGGTTGGGTTGTAAACATTTTTACTACCGGTTCTGTGGGTGTGGGTTATTTTGTGGGTGTGGCTTAGTGGGGGGTAATGTGACTGGGTGGGCATGGCCAACTTTTTTTTTTATTTTATTTTAAAAGCATTTTTTCTACAACCTTAAGAGGTTGCAGAAAAAAATGCTTTTAGAAGCCTCTGACGATCAGGCAACTCAGCTGGGATCGCCAGAGGCTTTTAAAGGCATTTTTTTTCCTACAACCTCTTTGGCTGAAGAGGTTGTAGAAAAAATGCTTTTAAAAGCCTCTGACGATCCCAGCTGAGTCGCCTGATCATCAGAGGCTTTTTTTTTTTTACTTTAAAACACATTTTTTCAGCTGAAGAAGTTGTAGAAAAAATGCTTTTAAAAGTAAAAAAAAAAAGCCTCTGATAAGGTGGGCGGGGTAAGCGAGCGGCGACCGGGCCAGGGACCGGTTCGGGGGCGTGGCCAGCCAATGTTATTACCAGTTCTCTGAACTACTACAAATTTTTACTACCGGTTCTTGCGAACCGGTGCAAACCGGGAGCAACCCACCACTGGATCAGGGTCATAAAAAGAAATTATATACATATGTCTTGCTGTATCATGTCTGGACAACCAGTAATCCATTTGGCTTTCCATTGGGAATGTTAAAATGATTGAGCAGAGCAATCTCACAAACATTAATGGCTATTTAAATTTTGGGACAAGTCCTAACCCATCTTTTCCTTTTTAAACCACCCTTGTAGAAGTATTTCTCGACAAAAAGAGGCTCTCAAAATTTTTTTAAAAATGCAGCTTTTGTCCTTTTTACTACCTTGTAATAGCGCACTAATGTTTTTAAGAGGCAGGTTTTTCCATCTTCATGAGATGTTTAAATGTTTGAAGATTTCATCACTCATAAAATCTGAATTATTTAGTCAGGCATATCTGTAAGTGGTGATTATGCACCTATTGAATCTCGGCCTACCCATTTATTAGATAAGATGGGCTTTTTCACGAAACACTGTGTCTTGTAGAGATTGGATCAGAAATAAAGTCATTGGAGGCCGTTCTATTAAGTGCATGGGAAAGCCATAACTGTTGAAATCGTACTTATATTCTTTCTACGGAGTCAGTTTGGTATATTTATTTATTTGATTTGTCAAGCATGTATAAGATAACAGTATAAACACGATTATGAATACAGGAAATGGATACGAATAAGTGGGAATAGTAGGACAGGGACGGAAGGCACGCTGGTGCACTTATGCATGCCCCTTACAGACCTCTTAGGAATGGGGTGAGGTCAACAGTAGACAGCTTAAGGTTAAAGTTTTGGGGGTTTGGGGAAGAAACGACAGAGTCAGGTAGTGCATTCCAGGCATTGACCACTCTGTTGCTGAAGTCGTATTTTCTGCAATCTAGTTTGGAGCGGTTTACTTTAAATTTGTATCTATTGTGTGCTTGTGTATTGTTGTGGTTGAAGCTGAAGCTGAAGCAGTCATTGACAGGTAGGACATTGTAGAAGATAATTTTATGTAGTACACTTAGGTCAGACCGAAGGCGACGTAGTTCTAAGTTGCTTGAGCCCAAAATTTCAAGTCTGGTTGCATGAGGTATTCTGTTGTGAGCAGAGGAGTGGAGGACTCTTCTCGTGAAATATCTCTGGACTCGCTCAATTGTATTAATGTCCGATATGCAGTGCGGGTTCCAGGCAGATGAGCTGTATTTGAGAATTGGTCTAGCAAAGGTTTTGTATGCCCTAGTTTGCAGTACAATATTACCGAAGAAGAAGGTTTGCAAGATTAGGTTAACAACTCTTAATGCCTTTTTGGTAATGTTGTTATGGTGGGCTCTGGCACTTAGATCATAGAGATGAGTACTCCAAGGTCCTTGACAGAGTGAGGGTCGTCTACATGGTCGTACTTGCCCAGCTTGTATTTTGTGTTCTCATTTTACCCACCTCGGAAGGATGGAAGGCTGAGTCAACCTTGAGCCTGGTGGGATTCGAACTGCTGAACTGCTGGCAGATGGCAGGCAGCAGAAGTAGCCTGCAATTCTGTATTCTAATCACTGCGCGCCCGCAGTTTATGAGGATTTAGACTGCCAAATTGCAGTCAACCGGCAGTCAGCAGAAGTAGCCTGCAGTACTGCATTCTAACCACTAAGCCACCACGGCTCAACATGGAAATTGGTCTCCGCACTTCAAATTTTTAATCATATCCGGGGCAAAATTCCTGCCAAATAACTCCTGTTGGCTAGTACTAATTTTTTTTTTAAGCAAAAGTAGTAGAGTTTGAAAATGATTTGACACCAGCTTGTTTACTACGTCTTGGTTAGGGTTAGTCCTCGTATCCTAGCATTACAAAACCTGCCCCATTGTGTTGATGGGTTTCTGACAAAGAGAAGAGAAAGAAGAATAAAGTCTACCAAAACAGAGGCTGCAGAATGGACAGTGAAGCTAATTAGACCTGGTCCTTCTAACCGGCTCTACAGAGACTAGTTTTGTTGTCCAAGAACCTCCGCTGTGATTTTCCCCTCGGAGAAAGAGAGGCCTCAAGGCACATGCAGGAGGATGGAAATAGCTTGGAGATGTCTCCTTCGTCCCCTCTTGTCTTCCTAGCATCAGTAGAATTTTCCTAAATTCTACAGCCAAGACTTTAAGATTCTGTTGAGTATGGATCACAGCAGGAGTGGGCTTCAAAAATTTTAGCAAGGGGTTCTCTGCTCGGTTGCTGGGTGGGTGTGGCCATGGTGGGTGTGGCCTAATCAGCTTCCTGCACCATGGCAGGGGGAGGGGCATTTTTTCCCTCCCTGGGCTCTGGAGGCTTTTCTCGAGCCTCTGGGAGAGCGAAATCGGCCTCCCCAGGCACCGGAGGCTCTCAGGAGGCTGGAAATGGGCCCATGTCTGGCCTTCCCAAGCTTCCGGTAGGCCTGTTTTTCGCCCTCCCACAGCCTCTGCATGCAACCTGCACTTACCTGCATCCAAAATGGGGTATGTGGGGACTTCTGGGAGGGGCAGGGGGCGGGGCAGGGCAAGGCCAACCAGGAGTGGGATTTGGGGGTTCTCCGAACTGCACAGAATCTTAGCTAACCCCCAGCAGCCTACCCCTGGATCACAGCCTGGCTTGATTGACAGCTCGGCCGGGGGAGTAGAAACCCAGAGGATGAACCTGGCATATTTCTTCAGCTCCTTGTAGGCTTTTCATGTCGACCAAAACAATATAGAACAACAACTAAGAAGGGAAGCTGAGATTTTATAGGAATGTCAGCTCTTGGGCACAGGGTTTTCCAGACCATCTTAGCTCCCATGACTCAGATGTGCTGATTCTTTAATGTACTGCCTGCCTGCCAGCCAGCTGAGGACCCATAAAGCAGAATCAAACATCACAGGAAAGAGGAATCTGCCAATCACCCCCACCCCTCTCTCTCTCTGTATAATGCAGTTATAAACTTCTGGAGATCTAGGGAAGATTCCCAGGGCATAACAAAACGAAATTCAATGTAGAGAAAAGTAAAGCCTTACACTTAGGCAAGAAAAACCAAAAGTACACATATAGACTGGGTGAAACCAGGCTTAATAGCAGTGACTGTGAGAGGGATCTTGGAGTCTTAGTGGACAACCAGCTAAAGAGGAGCCAGCAGTGTGTGGTGCCAGCCAAAAAAGCCAAAGCAATCCTAAATTGCATTTACAGAGGGATACAATCACGATTAAGTGAGGTACTAATACCACCCTATAAAGACCACACCTAGAGTACGGCATCCAGTTTTGGTCACCACACTATAAAAAAAGACGTTGAGACTCTAGAAAAAGTGCAGAAAAGAGCAATCAGGATTATTAGGGGACTGGAGACTAAAACATACAATGAACGGTTGCAGGCTAGTCTAGTGAAGAGAAGGACCAGGGCAGACATGATAGCAGTGTTCCAATATTTGGGGGGCTGCCACATAGAGGAGGGGGTCGACTTATTTTCCAAAGCACTAGAAGGTCAGAGAAAGAACAATGGTTGGAAACTGATCAAGGAGAGATTCAACCTGGAAGTAAGGAGACATTTTCTGACAGTGAGAACAATCAACCAATGGAAGAGAAGTTGCCTTCGGACGTTCTGGAAGCTTCATCACTGGACGCTTTCAAGAAGAGACTGGACTGCCATTTGTCAGAAATGGTATAGGGTCTCCTGCTTGGGTGGGGGGTTGGACTAGATGACCTACAAGGTCCCTTCCAATTCTGTTAATCTGTAAATAGTAGAATGAGCTATTGCCTTTAGGTAGGAAAGAAAGAAAAAAACCTTGGCTGTTTTATAGAAGACCTCCAAGGTCCCTTCCAGCTTTATTTTGATTGATTGAGGGTCTCCAACTTGAGTAGGGGGTTGGACTAGAAGACCTCCACTGTCCCTTCCAACTCTGTTATTCTGTTGTTATGAATGTCCTGCCATATAGAAGGGATTGTCTCTAAAGCTCCTGACCTCTCTAACCATTATTCCCCTTCAGAAGAGTCTGAAAGGTTGAGTTAGTAATGAGCCCAACCATCCAACCCAACAATTACATTGATGACTTGGTCAAGAGGTAGAGAAAGCCTACAGCTCAACAGTAGATCTTGTTGTAATACGACTTTGGGGGAGTGGGGGACAAAAGACATCATCCATCTAATTGTCCATCATGAAACTGTCCCTTTTCATAACAAAGAAAAAGCAGACATTTTCCACAATATGGAAAACTTATCTATACCTCCAAATGTACATACTCAGTTTGGGAATATAGCAGGGGTGAAATCCAGCAGGTTCTGGAGAACCGGTAGTAGAAATTTTGAGTAGTTCGGAGAACTGGCAAATACCACCTCTGGCTGGCCCCAGAGTGGGGTAGGAATGGAGATTTTGCAATATCCTTCCCCCAGGAGTGGGGACGGACTGGGGATATTGCAGTATTCTTCCCCTGCCGTGCCCACCAAGCCATGCCCACCAACCCACGCCCACAGAACCGGTAGAGAAAAAAAATGGATTTCACCACTGGAATATAGCTATTTGAAAATATATATATTTATAAAATTATATCTTCAGTTTAATTCTACGTGTCGGCAGGAATCCAACTATTAATCTACTTGCTACACACACACACACACACAAATACCCACACCATCTTTTGGATATGCAGCTTCCTTAAATACACACTTCAGCACATCAAAATACGTTCTGAGATGTTTGCTAACAGATTGCATGAACTATCGTGCTCCGTCAGGCAGAATGATAATGCAGAATGGGCACTGAGTTCTTTTAGTCCATTAGTAGACTTACGTTAAATTACGTTTTCTAAATGGAAAAGGAGGAAAAGAAAACTAAGTTGACAAGCCAGAGGAAGAGACTAACCAGAAAGAGAAGGCGAAGGATCTATGGATTGAATGTTGAATCCAATTTAGCTCTGTCCACAAGAAGGGAACTGGAACATTTCAGCCAGGGGAACGTGCAATGGTGGGATTCAGCCGGTTCGTGCTGGTTTGAGCGAACTGACTGTTAAATTGCTGGCTGGTCCCACCCCAGGTAATGTTGTGACCTAGGCCCAAGTAGATATTACCAGACACAATCAGTCCTAAACAAACATATTTTATTAGAACAGCTGAGAATTATTTCATTCTCAGCTTAGTCCAAACTAAGTCCAAAACAAATTCTTTGTATACAGTCCTTCGGCCTTATCACCAACCTTTGTCTATTTTGGCACCCTGCCAAAGGCTTTTCTTGGCAAAGGTTCAGAAGCAAGAGACGCTGAAGAGAACAAATGTAGCAACCTTGCTTTCCTACAAAGATCTCAAGGGTCGTTGCTGTTCTTTTAAGCCTTCTGGGAGGGGCCAATCATCTCCTGGCCTTACTCCCGAGTCGTCCTTTTTGCTTTTGCTGCTCTTGCCTTCTGGCAGCTCTTCGCATGCGTGCACTAGGAACAGGCTCCTCCTGTTCCTCTGCCTTTCTGCTATCTGCCTCTGGAGGCTCCGGAGTCCATGTATTGCTCCCAGGTGGCCCCATCTCTGCCTCCAACATCCAGGCTTTCCCCTGACTCCAGGACTGGCCCATGGTCCTCCCCAGCCTCCTCACTGTCCGATTCCGCTGCCAGCTCTGCAGGCTGCTGGGGAACCACAACGGATAAGTGCAGGGCAGCCTACTAGGCCCAAAAAGGGGCACAGGGAGCGGAGCCCCCTCCCCACGGCCCATTTTTGCTCCCGGGGGATTGCAGGAGGCCAAGTGCTGCCTGTCACACACCATGGCCACGCCCACTATGACCATGCCCACCCAGCTGGTCATTAGGGCAGAGAACCGGTTGTTAAATTATTTGAATCCCACCACTGGGAACATGTAGATCCTACAATAGATCCTTCTATGTGACTGCTGCTTCTTTTGCTGTTATCACAGATGACTTAGGATAGTGATGACTAACCTTTTTGCCATCATGTGCCAAAAGTGGGGGGAGTGCAGGGGGGGTCGCACGTGTGTGTGCCCACACCCATAATTCTATGTGCCCTGTGCATGTGTGTGTGACCCCCCCCTGCGCTTCCCCCGTTTTTGGCATGCGATGGCACGGTGGGGTCAGTAGGCCCATTTTTCGCCTTCCTCAGGTTCCAGAGCCTTTGTAGGAGCCTGGGGAGGGTGAAAACGGCCTTCCCCACCCCTTCCGAGGCCCCCTGGAGGCCGGAAGTGGCCTGTTTGCCGACTTCCAGTGGGCCCAGAAGGCCCAAAAATCAGCTGGCCGGTGTACACATATGCGCCGGAGCTGAGCTCGCGTGCCCACCGATATGGTTCCGTGTGCCACCTGTGGCACGCGTGGCATAGGTTCGCCATCACGGACTAGGATTTCTGAGCATGTTAAAAGCTGCCATCTTTTTGAATCTTCTTCCTCTCTGGAACAAGATTAACAAGACAACTCCGTGATTTTGAAAAAAAAAAAAATACAGCAAAATAAAAATTTTAGTCCTCTGGACATTGTTGGTTTTTTTTCCCCCAAGCCATCCCTGTAGCACCTTTGTGGCATTATAGAGCTCGTGCCGATAGCTTTGAACATCCCCCAAAATTGCAGAACAACCATTATTATTATGGATGAAAAAGTATGCACAAAGCTGCCGGTTGCCATGGATCAATAACCTGTAAATACATAGTTTCAAAACAAGAATTTCCTTGCTAGATAAAATCAATGCATTTTTTCTTTTGCCTGAGATTTAAGTAATCCTGTAAACTCCCACCTCCCATTTTTATCCATTTCTAGCTAAAACACTATCTTATATTTATCTGTTATTTCTACCACCTTTCTTTTGAAATTTTCAGACAGCCTGTCTGAATTATCCCTCCTGATTTCCTTAAAATCTTGTAAGCTTGTAAATATATGTACCCTTCCTCTTTAGTTTATTGTTCTGAGCTAGTGACCAGCAAAACTCAGAGTCATTCCAAGCATTGTTCAGAATAATTATTTAACCCTGGCAATCAAAATTGATGCCTGGTGGCTCAGCAGACTGATAGCATTGTGATTAACACCAGCTGTCTGCAATTACTGTAAGTTCGAATCTCACCAGGCTCAAGGTTGGCTCAGCCTTCCATCCGTTCTAAGGTAGATAAATTGAGGATCCAGTTTGTGGAGGCAATAAGCTGACTTTGTATAAATATACAAAAGTATGAAGGCTATTGCTTACCGCATTGTAAGCTGCCCGGAGAAGGGCGGCATATAAATCAAATTTTAAAAAAAACAAAAACTCATAGTTAGTTTGTTATTATTCTGGGCTCACCACTGGGCAAAGAGGAAGAGTGGTGCGGTGGCGTAGAGGTGGAGCTCTGGCCTCACAATCAGGAGGCTGTGAGTTCGATCCTAGGTAGAGGCAGATATTTCTCTCTCTGGGCACAATGAGATTATACCTGCTGTACAAAACTCCGCATTGGTGACAGGAAGGGCATCCGGTCAGTAAACACTCAGCTCCATTCAGTTGATCAGATTCCACCCCGCAAGGGATTATGGGATCATTAAAAGAAGATGATGACTACCAGCGAAGAGGAAAGGAACTTGTCAGAGTTTCTGACTCAGTTGTTAAAACAGATATACTAGCCTGTGATGGAAGAAGCAATAATGCTAGGAGAAAAGATTACATCTACCTCAAGAAATGGGGAGAAGACAACAATGAAAATAACAGTGACTGATGAATTAAGTCAGGGGGAAGATATATTAAGAGAGTTGGAAGATACTTTTGAAAAGGAGATAGGGGCCTGGACAGAAATTTTGGAAACTAGGCAGTGGAAGAGGGTAGAGGTGGGAGAAATACCTAAATTGAACAGCTAAGAAGCAGAGGCAGACAAGAGATAAACACAAATAAACACACACACTAAATATCACAGCTTCTGTGCATGTAGATTGACTTATGAGGGTGTAGCTAGGAAAATATCATCTGCTGCTCTACAATAATCAGGAATAATATGCCTTAGATCAGCTCTTCCTGCTATCCAAAATCCCCCCATCCGCAGCTGAGCTTTAGTAATTGATGATCAAATAATGTTTGAGTTTATATCTTGCACTATATGCCATAGTAATATGTAATATGTGACCCAGAGATTATGGGTCAGCCTATTGTCCCCAACCGTCTTGGTCCTCATTTTACCGACCTTGGAAGGATCGAAGGCTGAGTCAACCTTCGTTGTAATATGTGACCTAGAGATTATGGGTCAGCCTATTGCCTCCAACTGTCTTGGTCCTCATTTTACCGACCTTGGAAGGATTGAAGGCTGAGTCAACCTTCGTTGTAATATGTGACCTAGAGATTATGGGTCAGCCTATTGCCTCCAACCGTCTTGGTCCTCATTTTACCGACCTTGGAAGGATTGAAGGCTGAGTCAACCTTGAGCTGAGTCAGGATCAAACTCCTGGCAATAAGCTGAATTAGCCTGCAGTACTGCGTTCTAACCATTGTGCCACCAGAGCTCCTAATGCCTCCTTCTCCTTCTCCTTCTCCTTCTCCTTCTCCTTCTCCTTCCTAGCATGGTATATAAAATCATCTGCTACAATGTCCTACCTGTCAATGACTACTTCAGCTTCAATCAAAACAATACAAGACCACACAATAGATGCAAACTCATGGTAAACCGATCCAAACTAGACTGCAGAAAATACAACTTCAGCAACAGAGTGGTCAACGCCTGGAATGCACTACCTGACTCTGTGGTTCCTTCCCCAAATCCCCAAAACTTTAACCTTAGGCTGTCTACCGTAGACCTCACCCCATTCCTAAGAGGTCTGTAAGGGACATGCATAAGCGCACCAGCGTGCCTACCGTCCCTGTCCTAATGTTTTCTTTCATTCGTATCCTTTTCATGTATTTATAATTACGTTTACACTTGTATCTGTCATAAAACACATGCTTGACGAAATAAATAAATACGATAAATTATTCCTGCAGATGCAGGGTCTGCTTTTCAGATCAACACATGCCATCTTGCACGATCAAATGCAGCATTTCCAGATCCAAACAGGCAATTGTCATGTCTGCCTTTTATTGTGTCTTGCCATCTTTGCTCAACCTTACATGCGGGTGCTTGCCATCTGTGTTGCTTACATCATAGTCAGCAAAGATTTGCTTTAACACAGTTAATAAATGATGCATAACTGTCTTGGTTCTTGACATTCCAAGTAAACACACACACACACACACACACACACACACACACACACAAACACACACAAGTTCTATGACCCACAAGTGACCAGATACTGAGAAGCGGTATTTTTAATGACTCTGTGCAAGTGCCTAATTTAATATCATCTACCGGCCACCCGTTGCTCCATTCCCTTGGAAACAAAAGCCACATCAGTCCAGTCTCCAAGAAGGAGCTATTCGCAGTGAAAGAGAAATGTTTAGATTTTTGCTAAAATGAAGAAAATAAAGAAACTAGAGGGAGAGGAACAGTAGCTGCTGACTTTTTGTTTCTTTTAAAGTTTAGGCCTCTGTCTCCAAATTCGATTCCGAAAAACTTGGAAACAGTAGGATAATTTCTAAATTTATTAGAGCCTTGGTGGCGCAGCAGACTAAAGTGCTGTTAAGTAGCACCAGCTGCCTGCAATTACTGCAAGTTCAAATCTCACCAGGCTCAAGGTTGACTCAGCCTTCCATCCTTCCGAGGTAGGTAAAATGAGGACCCGGATTGTGGGGGCAATAAGTTGATTTTTTATAAAAAAAGAACACCGTTTGGGGGGGGGGGCAAAGCCCTACTAAGCAGGTATATACAAAAGTATGAAGGCTATTGCTTAACGCATTGTAAGCCGCCCTGAGCCTCCGGAGAAGGGCGGCATATAAATCAAACCAATAAAACAATAAATAAATAAATAATTTCCTAGTACGATTTGATAGCTTATTAGTAACCTTGACTATCACTAAGTGTTGTATCTTATGATTGTTGATGAATGTATTTTTTATGTACCCTGAGAGCTTATGAGAGCTTATGCACCAAAGGCAAATTCCTCGTGTGTCCAATCACACTTGGCCAATAAAGATTCTATTCTATTCTATAAATCTAATCTAGGTTGGTCATAGTACTGCGTGGCAGGGACAGATGGATGTACTGAGTGGCATGAGTCATTTGGCATATTTCAACCCGATTGGACAAGAGTGCAAAAGTGATGCTCTCACTGCACACAGTTGTAGGTTGGAAGAAGGTAAATAGACAACAGGTATCTCCTGGCTTGGGGAAATGTTTCTTTTTAGTTCTTGCTGCCATTTTCCTACCCTGCCAACCTCTCCAAGAAGTGAGCGGTCTAGCTACTCACATGTACAACTTCTTTCATGAGTTTAATAGGGGAGAAAGAGAAAGAAAAAGAAAAAGGGAGAGGGAGAGGGAGAGAGAGAGAAAAAAAGAGAAGGAAGGAAAGAAAGAAAGAAAGAAAGAAAGAAAGAAAGAAAGAAAGAAAGAAAGAAAGAAAGAAAAGAAAGAAGCTGAGGGAGGGGGAGAGAGAGAGGGAGGGAGGGGGAGAGAAAGAGATACAAGATAGAAAGAGAGATGGAGAGAGAGAGAGAGAGACGGAGAGAGAGAGAGAAACAGAGAGAGGGGGAGAGAGAAACAGAGAGAGACAGAGAAAGAGACAGAGAGAGGGGGAGAGAGAAAGAGAGACAGAGACAGAGAGACAGAGAGATGGAGAGAAAAACAGAGAGAGGGGGAGAGAGATACACAGAGAGAAAGAGAGGTGGGGAGAGAGAAAGAGAAAGACAGAGAGAGACAGAGAAAGAGACAGAGAGAGGGGGGAGAGAGAAAGAGAGACAGAGAAATGGAGAGAAAGACAGAGAGAGGGGGTGAGAGAGAAAGAGAGAGACAGAGAGAGAGAGACAGAGAGAGAGGGGAGAGAGATACACACAGAGAGAAAGAGAGGCGGAGAGAGAGAGACAGACAGAGAGAGACAGAGAGATGGAGAGAAAGACAGAGAGAGGGGGTGAGAGAGAAAGAGAGACAGAGAGAGAGAGAGACGGAGAGAGAGAGAGACAGAGATGGGGGGAGAGAGAGAGGGGAGAGACACACACACAGAGAGAAAGAGAGGCGGAGAGAAAGAGAGAGACAGAGAGACAGACAGAGAGAGAGAGGGAGAGAATCTACTGATGAGAAGGATGATCAAGTCAAAGGCAGTAACAGTCTAAACCAGCTTTTCATAGTCTCTTACTTATTATTTAATTTGGTTCCAATGCATAAAATTAGGTTAATGGTTGTTAAGTGGCTAAGGCACACACATTGTCCATCTGCTGAAAAATGCTTTGGGCTATTGTTCTTTTTCAAAGGGTGAGGAGGAAGGAGAAGTATGGTACACAGTTAGCGTGACAGCTGATATATTCTCTCTGGGACAAGTAATCTTGCACTAGTATAGTCAATACTCTCTCTGCTTCCAGCACAAGACAGAGTATTCCTTTAAGTATTAATGTATAGGGAACTTTGGGGAAATAAGGTATCTTGAATAAAATAGCCAGCCCAGGTGCTGTTTCTCCTTCATCCCCAGGGAATGTAGGTCTTCTATGATCTACCAAGTTTGTTCTGGTAGTTAAGGTGCTGGCCTAGAACCCAGAGGAGACTGAGTTCTAATCCTGTCCTGCCTTAGGCATGAAAGCCGGCTGAATGACTTTAATCCAATCACCAGGTGATTGGAGAGTTCTAGTCCCACCTCAGCATGAAAGCTGATTTGGAGACTTTGGGCCTATCACTAGAAGATGGTGAATTCTAGTCCTGCCTTAGGCATGAAAGACAGCTGAATGACTTTGATCCAATCACCAGGTGATTGGAGAGTTCTAGTCCTACCTCAGCATGAAAGGCGATTTGGAGACTTCGGGCCTATCACTAGAAGATGGTAAATTCTAGTCCTGCCTTAGGTATGAAAGCCAGCTGAATGACTTTGATCCAATCACCAGGTGATTGGAGAGTTCTAGTCCCACCTCAGCATGAAAGCCGATTTGAAGACTTCGGGCCCATCACTAGAAGATGGTGAGTTCTAGTCCTGCCTTAGGCATGAAAGCCGGCTGGATGACTTTGATCCAATCACCAGGTGATTGGAGAGTTCTAGTCCAACCTCAGCATGAAAGCTGATTTGGAGACTTTGGGCCTATCACTAGAAGATGGTGAATTCTAGTCCTGCCTTAGGCATGAAAGACAGCTGAATGACTTTGATCCAATCACCAGGTGATTGGAGAGTTCTAGTCCTACCTCAGCATGAAAGGCGATTTGGAGACTTCGGGCCTATCACCAGAAGATGGTAAATTCTAGTCCTGCCTTAGGTATGAAAGCCAGCTGAATGACTTTGATCCAATCACCAGGTGATTGGAGAGTTCTAGTCCCACCTCAGCATGAAAGCTGATTTGAAGACTTCGGGCCCATCACTAGAAGATGGTGAATTCTAGTCCTGCCTTAGGCATGAAAGACAGCTGAATGACTTTGATCCAATCACTTACTCTCTGCTCAACCCACCTCACACGGTTGTTGTCATGTGCAAAATAGGAGGAGGGAGGATATTACGTATGTTAGCCACTTTACTTATAACGCAATAAAGGCAGGATAAAAATATAATAAACAAACAAACCCCTTGCTTGAATTGACTAACTTTAAGGTAGGTCACAATTCTAAAAGCATGAGGATCGCTCCGGATTAGGCCCTTCTCAAATAAATAGGTATATTTAATGCCTGTTGTGGCCCGCCAGTGGCCTGTGCAGAGTGTAGCTGATTCCGACAACGAGGAGGCTGGTGTGGTGCTGCACCAGCAGCCTGTGCAGCTGGCACTCGAGTCGGACAGTGAGGAGGCTGGAGAAGATGTGGTGCCAGAGGCAGGGATTCAATCAGGGCCTTCAGAACCTCCAGAAGCTCCTTTAAGTGAAGAGGATGAAGAGGAAGAGCCTCTTCTCAATGCACGGGCACGCAGAGCTCCCAAAAGGCAGGAGTGGCTCCTCAGGAGGAGATCTCCTCGAGAGTAAGGCTTGGGGTTAATTGGCCACTCCCTTAGCCTATTTAAGGAGGAATGCTGATTGCAGCAAGCTGTAAAGAACAACTTTAGTTCAATCTCCTTCGCATGTGGATTCTCTGAAACATTGCTTCTGGGCTTTCTGCCAACCCTAGTAAGACTGTGATTACCTTATCTTTGGATTCTTGCAGGCTGTTAAGAAAGTTTATTAACAGCCTGCATTTGCAAAAAACTATTTGAGTAAAATAAGCTTTGTATAGACTTTGTGTGTGCTGCGTTCTTTGGGGTCTGTAGCTGGGGCAGAACAATGCCCCTCCCCTTAGCAGGGTCGCCTAGAGACTGCCCATCCCACCCCCCTCTGAAGGAGGGGGAAAAAAATCTCACTGCCAGACTTTGCGACAGAAAAATCTATTCACCATCTTGATGTTTAATGCCAACCAGCCTGAACACCAGAGACAGACAGGATATCAAAAAGACCCCTCCCCCACATCAGAAAACAACTCTACTTTGGATATCAACAAGGAATCATTTTCATTCACATCTAAGAATACTTTCAAAGGAACGGGCATTCCATGCCATAGTGGGGGTTTTTCCTAAAAAAACAAAAACCCACAAAAACACAACACAACCCCAAAACGAAAGGGGAAAAAAGGGTTGTATTTTAGATATATAGCATTACTGGGATACCTCTGACAGCCAAATTGAAAAGAGGAGGTGGGAGACATCACTGAGGATTCAGAAATGTATCTCTGTCATATTTGATCAATAGCTAATGTGTATCTGGATAAAGTAGTTTGATAACAACAGTTGAGGTATTTCCAAACATTCAGGTGAATTATTGGACTTCAAAGCTGCCTATTGTACATCCTCTTGGAGACCAAAATATTTTATTGATTTTTTTTTTTAAAAAAATACCTTTTTTTAAAAAAAGTACCATGGTAGTTTATATACATGTTTACTTAGACTTAGGGGACTGGAGGCTAAAACATATAAAGAATGGTTGCAGGAATTGACTATGTCTAGTCTAATGAAAAGAAGGACTAGGGGAGACATGATAGCAGTCTTCCAATATCTCAGGGGCTGCCACAAAGAAGAGGGAGTCAAACTATTCTCCAAAGCACCTGAGGGCAGGACAAGAAGCAATGGGTGGAAACTAACCAAGGAGAGAAGCAACCTAGAACTAAGGAGGAATTTCCTGACAATTAGAACAATTAACCAGTGGAACAATTTGCCTCCAGAAGTTGTAAATGCTCCAACACTGGAAGTTTTTAAGAAGAGATTGGATAACCATTTGTCTGAAATGGTATAGGGCAGTGATGGCTAACCTTTTTGCCATCACGTGCCAGGAAGGGGGGGTCGCGCACATGTGTGGCCACACCCATAATTCTATGTGCCCCGCCCCCACGCACGCTCCTCCCCACTCTCCCCCCGCTCCTGGCACGCAATGAAACGGTGGGCCCGGTAGGTCTGTTTTTCTCTCTCGCAAAGCTCCAGACCCTTTCTAGGAAGTTGGCAAACGGGCCATTTCCAGCCTCCGGAGGGCCTCTGGGGGGGGTGGGGAACACCATATTCGCCCTCCCCAGGCTCCTAGAAAGGCTTTGGAGGCTGGGAAAAGCAAACAATGGGCCTTTGAGACCCACCGGAAGTTGGCAAATGGACCTTTTCAGGCTTCTGGAGGGCCTCCGGGGGGTGGGGAAGGCCGTTTTCACCCTCCCCAAGCTCCTAGAAAGGCTCTGGAGCCTGGGGAGAGAGAAAAGAGGGCCATAAGGCCCGGAAATCAGCTGGCCGGCATGTGCATGAACACTGGAGCTGAGCTCGCGTGCTCACCGATATGGCTACGTGTGCCACCTGTGTGCCATAGGTTCGCCATCATGGGTATAGGGTTTCCTGCCTAAGCAGGGGGTTAGACTAGAAGACCTCCAAGGTCCCTTCCAACTCTGTTATTCGATTCTATTCTAGACTGTTTTGCCTTAATATTGTTCTCTTTCAGGCCTAGCATCTTAACCCCGTACATTACACTGGCTTTGAGAGAAGCTGACATTAATTGGAATCATGAATGCCATTGCTTGCTAGGCTTGATTTACTTACACATATAATGGCTTTCCTCTCAGTCTGGAATTGTTGCTGTGGGGATACAATTTATTTATTCATTTATTTATTAGTCCAATTTATATGCCGCCCTTCTCCGTAGACTCAGGGCGGCTTACAATGCATTATAGCAATAGCCTGCATACTTTTATGTATATACCTGCTTATTAGGGCTTTCGCCCCCCCCCCAAGCGGTGTTCTTTTTATACAAAGCTGGCTTATTGCCCCCCACAATCCGGGTCCTCAATTTACCAACCTCGAAAGGATGGAAGGCTGAGTCAACCTTGAGGCTGGTGAGATTTGAACTCGCACTAATTGCAGGCAGCTGGCAGCTAAGTGCTAGCACTTAACAGCACTTAGTCTGCTGCACCACTGAGGCTCTAATTACTGGAACACCCCCACCCCCACCCCATGAAATATCTGAGATAAAAGATGGGGAAAGAGCACAAGAAGTAAATGAGTTCAGTTTGTGGGCCACTGTTCACCAAATATAATGTGGGAATGGCGATAACTGTCATTTATTAAATAGACCAGGGTGGGTTGAAACATATCTCGGCTTACTTAGACAGAGAGTTACTGTTGGGATGTTGAAAAAGGGGTACTGGTTCAAAGACGTAGAAAAACAAAACTATTTTTTTTTCCTACCACAGCTCTTCTGACAAAGAAAGAGCAGTTCTATATCTGATAGGATAAACATTACCAAAAAGTCAATTTCTTCTCCCACCCCCAGTAAGTTCTTAATGGATGCCTGGACTGTGTCCTCTCTTTCTGCAAATCTATCTTTTGCAAAAATCCATCGCCTCAATCTGTTCAACTCACACCTTTGATCTGGGATTTTTTAAAATCTTTTTTTAAGCGCAAGCTGCGTGGGGTTAACTCTGTTTCTTAACTGGATCTATGCCTATTCATTAGCTGGGTACCGAATATGTGTAGGAATGGATGAGTGGGTGTATACACTGTACACACTCAAAAATCTATACCTACCTCTTCCAATATCAGCATCGGTGAAATGCCAAAGCACCACTTGGAGGTGAGCTTAGAAGGAGAAAATGTAACAGCAAACAGATGTCTTCAGCCATTTCTCCTTCACCTGTCTCTCAGAGCTCAGTGTATCAAGCGGAGTTTGATGAAATCATAGATTTCAGAGCCAAAAAAGATACATTATTCTATGTTAAAGAAATTCTATACCAGGCGTGTCAAACTCAATGTCAGGGTTGAGTTTGACCTTGTTCTGCCCCAGCTACGGACCCCAAAGAACACAGCAAGTCCGTACAAACCTTAGTTTACTAAGTTAAATCAGTTTTTTTCTGAACAAAGGCTGTTAATTTAACTTCACTAACAGCTGACAAGGATCCAAAGAATAATAAAACGATTCTGAGGCACAATATTTCAGATAACTGTAATCTTACTGTGGTTGACAGAATGCCCAGAAGCAACTTGCAGGAAAACTGATAAAGAGAGAAACAAGAGCCAAATCAAACATTTTCTGGAATCAAGATGCGAAGGAATGTGAACAAAGTTGTTTCCTGCAAATTGCATCAGTCATCGTCCTTCCTTAAATAGGCTAGGGGAGTGGCCAATCAGTCCCAAGCCTTACTCTCAAGGAGACCTCCTCCTGAGGAGCCACTCCTGCCTTTTCGCGGCTCTGCACGCTTGTGCATCGAGAAGAGGCTCCTCCTCTTCGTCCTCTTCACTTATGGGAGCTTCTGGAGGTTCTGAAGGCCCTGGCTGAATCCCCGCCTCCGGCACCACATCTTCTCCAGCCTCCTCATTGTCTGACTCGAGCGCCAGCTGCACAGGCTGCTGGGGCAGCACCACACCAGCCTCCTCGTTCTCTGAATCAGCTACTAACTGCACAGGCCGCTGATGGGCCACAACAGACTTCGGGGGAGGGAGGGCATGGCCAGGGTGGATGTGGCCAGCTCAAAATCACTCGGGGGGGGAGTGCTAAGGCAGGACCCTCCCTCACTCTTATTATAATCTTCCTTCCTTCCTTCCTTACATTGCTTCTTATCCTGATTACATATTAAATAATGCAGAAGAATTTTTCACTTCCAGTGAGCAGATGACCCTTAACCATTGGTGGGATTCAGCCGGTTCGCACCAGTTCGGGAGAACCGGTTGTTAATTTTCTGAGCAGTTTGGCAAACTGGTTGTTGGAAGAAATCATTAGGGCAGAGAACCGGTTGTTAAATTACCTGAATTTCACCACTGCCCTTGATCCTTCAAGATCAGCCTTCATTTATTCCCTGGCAACTTTTTTTTTTTTAATTTTAAAACAAACTTTATTAAATTATCAAACAATTATAAAAACAATTAAAACCATAATAAAATATTCATATACATAGATCATATCTTATAACTGACATTTCATTTCTATTCTTTTACATATCTGTATATATTCTTCTCCTCTACACATTATATATTTCATAACCTAGTCCCACATTCTTCCTCCTGACGGTGAAGTCATTGTTGGTATGAAATAAGCATGGAAATACACTCCCAATTATCAGTTCTTAATTTAAAACTCACTATTAGAAAAAAAAAAGAAAGAAAGAAAAGTAAAATTGAATACTCATCAAGATTATCTTTATACTTTACTAAGTATATCCTTATCCACTTTCTTTTCGCTTAATCCAATCATACCACTTGTCCCATACCTTAAAATACTTTGAGGTTTCCTTATCCTTTAATTTCAGTGTTAGTTGATCTGATTCGGCACATGCATATATTTTTTTGGATTATCCGTTGCTCGGTTGGCAAATGATCCGTCTTCCAAACTTGTGCAATTGCTATTCTGGCCGCCGTAATTATATGATGTATCAAATATTTATTTTATTTATTTATTTTATTTTATTTCTATACCGCCCTTCTCCTGCGGGACTCAGGGCGGTGTACAGCCGAGATAAAACATTGCATATAAAATTTAAAAACAGTTTAAAAAACAATTAAATAATTTCGGCCCATGATTTAAAAACAACCCAATTAAAACCGAATTCAATTAAAAACTGAGAGGATGGGATCAAGCCAGCCCGGCTAGATGGAATAGGTGTGTTTTCAGGGCTTGACGAAAAGTCCGGAGGTCTGATATCGTGCGTATCTCAGGGGGCAGGTCATTCCAGAGGGCAGGTGCTGCCACAGAGAAGGCTCTCCCCCTGGGGGTCGCCAGCCGACACTGTCTGGCCGATGGCACCCTGAGGAGGCCCTCTCTGTGCGAGCGAACCGGTCGATGGGAGGCTATTGGCGGCAGAAGGCGGTCTCGCAGATACCCCGGCCCTAAGCCATGGAGCGCTTTAAAGGCGGTCACCAACACCTTGAAGCGCACCCGGAAAACCACAGGAAGCCAGTGCAGCTCGCGCAGGAGAGGTGTCATGTGTGAGCGCCCCGTCGCTCCCATAATCCCCCGCGCAGCCAAATATGTCATTTCTTTTCTAATAATATCTAATATAATATTCCCTGGCAACTTTTAAGCAAACCAAAACAACAACAGCAAAATAATCAAGATATTTTTTTTTTCTTAAAAGAGTTCCTAAGCCTTAGCAAACACAAAGAGTTTTATCTTTTCTGTTTTTCCCTCCAGACGCAAACATCATCTTCATCCGAGGCACGACACCATCATCAACTCATTGGCCTTCATGTGTTTTCTCTGACAGCCCCGAGTGCATCCAACTGGCAGCCCACGCTGAACTTCCAGAGGGAAACAGAATGACAGCTGCCAGCTTTCCAAGACCAAAAGGCGTGTTAACAGCAGGCCCCACAACAGCTATCAGAATGCCACATTTATTTACAAATTGTTAGTTAAAGTACCAAAAGTTGGCCCTGGAAGGGAAAACTCAAAAGGAAGTGGCTGACATACGTTCAATTTTCCTTCCGCAGGTGAACTAGCTCGTCCCTTATATCCCGTTGCTCTTTTTTAATTTTTAATTTTTAATGTCTACTTTGACCAGATTCATTTTCTTGGACGGAGTTGCATTTTTTCCCACCTGCAAACCTTGAACTGTGTGGCTAGATCTACCGCGCTCCGGGATGGCACAGGAATGCCAGTCCTTAAAATGGAGTCAACATGGCCCTTGTTGCAAGCTGTTCCACAAGCTGTCACTCAACTTTAATTCCAGAGAGCTGTTTACACAGAGCTTGATCTTTCCTTAGGCTTATCCCAGGCTGTCCAAGTACCAGGCACCATCTCAAGTCCAGAAGAGTCATCATTTCAGCTGTGATCACAGAAAAAAAGAACAAGGAGGCAGAAGGAAACGCTAGAACATTTTCTGTACATGATTTATAGCTTTTCCTGGGTTTGAACCAGTAGTGACAGCTGCAGCTGTTTTTGGAAGGAGGAGAGAGAAAAGGGGAGAGGCATAGGACAATGTGTCAATCTTATTTTGGGACAAGAGCCATTCTTGCCTGCCAAAGTAAGACTGCCCAGTTCTGCCTTAAGGGCAAAAATGTGGACGAAGGCAGCTGAGCTTGATTTTTTGGAGTTGAAATAAATGTAGAAGAACGACACAAATATGAAAACGAAGCCTTACGCGTGATACAGGCGCTCGGCTATCCGTTCCGCTCAATCCATGAAATTTTGAGTTTTTTATAGCAATAGCGATGGCCCTTAGACTTATATACCGCTTCACAGTGCTTTACAGCTCTCTCTAAGCGGTTTACAGAATCAACATATTTGCCCCCAACAATTTGGGTCTCCTCATTTTACTGACCTTGGAAGGATGGAAGGTTGAGTCAAGATCTTGAGCCGGTCAAGATCGAACTGCTGGCAGTCGGCAGAATTAGCCTGCAACTCTGCATTTTAGCCATTGTGCCACCACGGGAGGGAAGGAAGGAAGGAAGGAAGGAAGGAAGGAAGGAAGGAAGGAAGGAAGGAAGGAAGGAAGGAAGGAAGGAAGGGCAGTAGCACTTACGACTTATATACAGTTTTATAGTCTTTTACAGCCCTCTCTAAGCGGTTTACAGAATCAGCATATTGCCCCCAACAATTTGCCTCCTCATTTTACTGACCTCAGAAGGATGATAGGTTTGAGTCAACCTTGGGCTGGTCAGAATCGAACTGATGGCAGTCAGTAGAATTATAAGAATTTACCCAGTGGGGATGGGTGGAAATATTTACACTTTACCCAAGAGATGTTCAACAGTTAGGATCTGAAAAGCAGAGATTTCCCCATTTTCTTCCTTCCTTCCTTCCTCCATCCCTCCCTCCCCCCTCCCTCCCCCTTCCTTCCTTCCTTCCTTCCTTCCTTCCTTCCTTCCTTCCTTCCTTCCTTCCTTCCTTCCTTTCTTTCTTTCTTTCTTTCTTTCTTTCTTTCTATGGTTCCAGCAATGTTAATCATCATTATAGGAGCTGCATTAATTGGAAAACCCAGCTACGATTGAAGCGGTATGCCGTACATAACCAATTTAATATAGCTAACAGTAGAGAGATTTTGTTACTGTCTTCTGCCCCCAAAGTTGAAAACAAAAATTAAAGATGCAAACATACCAAAGTTTTTTATTGGATTTCAAAGTAAATCCGCTGGGAGAAAACCTCCCTTAGGATGTCTTTGATTATAAAAACAAACCTATCTTACATCTTTACTCAAGGCTTGTTTGTTGAACATCAATGGCACTTTGTAAATATGTTAGGATTCACATTAAGATCAATAGAAGACACACAATTTACTAGAGTTGGCTTCTGCCTGGAGTTTCACTACCTTCTAAAATCCCTTGTTTGAATCGTGTTGCCTAATTGGAAACATGAACACTATCTGAGCTCAAAGCTAGACTTTTAGTGAAAAGGAGGGGGGAAATAAAAGTGTTACCCTTTTGCAGATCGTTTGCGGTGGCTCAGAATAGTAATGATGCATGAAACCCATGGCAGAAAGAAGTTCCTTTAATGCTGTTGGCCAGGCAATGTAAATCAAATTTTTCCATGTTAAGAGTACAGATATAGTCCTTGAATTGAAGAGCCTTGGTAGTACAGTGGTCTAAGGTACCCTGTTATTAAGCTGGTTATTAAGACCAGCTGCCTGCAATTACTGCAGGTTCAAATCTCGCCAAGGCTCAAGGTTGACTCAGCCTTCCATCCTTTCTAAGATAGGTAAATTGAGGACCCAGTTTGTGGGGGCAATAAGATGACTTTGTATAAATATACAAAAGGATGAAGGCTATTGCTGAGCACATTGTAAGCCGCCCTGAGTCTCCGGAGAAGGGCGGCATATAAGTCAAATAAAAAAAAAATTGCAACCATTCATTTAATGGCCATTCCATGCAATTCAATTCATTACAGTCACAGACCAGAACAAATTAAAAACACCTCCGTAAATATACAATTATAAATTCCAGAAAAAAATAATAAATGACAGATAAGAAAGATGATAAAACCCACTCTGTCAATTACACATGGTCTAACTATACTAAAAAGGGGACGTGGTGGCTCAGTGGCTAAGACGCTGAGCTTGTCGATCAGAAAGGTCGGCAGTTCAGCGGTTCAAATCCCTAGTGCTGCATAACGGGGTGAGCTCCCGTTACTTGTCCCAGCTTCTGCCAACCTAGCAGTTCAAAAGCACGTAAAAAATGCAAGTAGAAAAATAGGGACCACCTTTGGTGGGAAGGTAACAGCGTTCCATGTGCCTTTGGCATTGAGTCATGCTGGCCACATGACCACGGAGACGTCTTCGGACAGCGCTAGCTCTTTGGCTTTGAAACGGAGATGAGCACCGCCCCCTAGAGTTGGGAACGACTGGCACATATGTGCGAGGGGAACTATACTAAAATTACAATCCATAACCCTAAGCCTTTTATTAAGTTGGTTTGGTTTCCTTTTCACAGGAAAAGTAACAGTAACTTACAGATAGTCCTCAACTTACAACAGCTCATTTAGTGACCCTTCAAAGTTAGAACCCCACTGGAAAAAGTGTCTTATGACCACTTTTCACACTTTTAAGACTAGTGCAGAAACCCTTACGGTCATGTAATCAAAATTCAGATGCTTGGCAAACTGACTCATATTTATGACGGTTGAAGTGTCCCGGGGTCACGTGATCCCTTTTGCGACCTTCTGACAAGCAAAGTCAATAGGGAAAGCCAGACTCACTTAACAACCATGTTACTAACTTTTTAACAACTGCAGTGATTCACTGAACGATGCGGACAAGAAAGGTCCTAAAATGGGACAAACTCACTTAACAACTTTCTCGCCTAACGACATAAATTTTGGGCTCAATTGTGATTTTGCAGTATCCTTCCCCTGGAGTGGGGTGGGAATGGAGATTTTGCAGTATGCTTCCCATGCCACTCCCACCAAGCCAAGCCAAGCCACGCCCACCAAGCCAAGCCACGCCCACCAAGCCACACCCACAGAACCGGTAGTAATTTTTTTTTTAATTTCACCACTAGTTGGGGGTGTTACTTGGAACCCTGACACAGAGGGCTGCAGGAGGCCATCGCGGCTGAAAACGGAGCCCGGGAGAGCCACACGCGGTCCTCCCGAGCTCCGTCTTTTTCTGGCAGAGGCACCGGGGGCCAGTCCTTTGTTATTTCCAGGGCAGCCCCGCAGGCCAGATCTAAGCACGCTGTAGGCAGGATCCGGTCTGTGGACCTTGAGATTGACACCCCTGGGCAGTGGTGAAATCTAAAATTTGTTACTACCGGTTCTGTGGGTGTGACTTGGTGGTGGTGGGGGTAATGTGACTGGGTGGGCGTGGCCAATTTTTTTTTTCTTTCAAAACCATTTTTTTCTACAAACTGTTTGGCGAAGAGGTTGTAAAAAAATGCTTTCAAAAGGCTCTGATGATCCCAGCTGAGTTGCCTGATCGGCAGAGGCTTTTTTTTCTTTTAAATGCCTCTGACGATCAGGCAACTCAACTGGGATCATCAGAGGCATTTAAAAGAAAAAAAAGCCTCTGCTGATTAGGCAACTCAGCTTGGATCATCAGAGGCTTTTAAAAGAGAAAAAGCCTCTGCCTTTGACGATCCCAGCTGAGCCACGCAATCATCAGAAGCTTTTTTTTTTTACTTTTAAAAGCATTTTTTCGGCCGAAGAGGTTGTAGAAAAAATGCTTTTAAAAATTAAAATTAAAAATTAAAAGAAACAGCCTCTGCTGATTGTGCGGCTCAGCTGGGCATGGGGGGCGGGGGGGAGACAGGGATTTTTGCTACCGGTTCTCCGAACCACCTGCCTCCATCGCTACCGGATCGGGTGATCCGGTCCGAACTGGGAGCATTTCACCCCTGCCCCTGGGCTATGGCAAAACTTTAACCGAGCAGATTCACAAAAGCTTTGCGTTCCGTCTCTTCCTGCCGTAACAATCGGATTATGATTCAGAACATGTTTCTTCCGTGGGTTGGACTCAGGGATATCATTTCCACCAAAAAAAAAAAAAAGAGAGAGAGAGAGAGAGAGAGAAATAGCTTTCTTTTGAAGCAGGAACAGTTGTAGAGAAACCCTCTGAAAAGATCTCGGTCCTGAAAACGCATGAATATTTGAGCAGGTGGGAAGTAAGGGAACGCATTTAATATTTAACTTGATTTTTCTGATCCGATTTTTTTTGGTCTCTACGTGCGTCTGGTAAGAGAGACACAGATGTTCAGGTTGTTTATGGACTTCGAAACTCAAGAGGTGGTCTAAAAAGCCTCTCATTTCAGAGGAAGGGAAAATGGTAATATTTGACCAGCTGTTCTTGCTTGGAATGGGTTTCTACCTTCATTTGTCTTTAACAGGAGTGAAAATTGGCTCCCCTGCATCCTCTTTTTTCTTCTTCTTTTTTTCAATAACTTAGTTAATTGCACACCTCACAACAATAATCAACCCAACAGATTTGGCCCACGTCAAAACACAAAGGCTGCTCGGAACCACTTCGGTGGAATCTACTTTATGCGCACCTTATGGTTCGCTCAATATAGTCGCCATCTGTTCCCAGACTGCAAGAGTGATCAGCTGCATTATCTCTAGTGGAGTCATATTGGATTATTCTAATCGCATCTTTGTGTCAATCAAGAAATTAGTTTCCTGTCATCCAAATAACCTTTTCATTTACGAGAGGGTGTCTTCCTTTCCTGGAGCACCATAAGGCCGCTTGGTTTACAAGTAGCTAGCTTTACAATCCGAGCACACACGCACACCATATTTAGGGAGGGATGAATCCTGCTTCATTCAGTGGAATGTGTTAAGAAGCACGGGAGTTTAAAATGGCATTCTCACAGCCCAATGTTCGGTAAATGTATTTTCTTGATTTAACAGGATTTAATCTATTGGATAACTGATTCTTTCTTTCTTTCTTTCTTTTTCTTTCTTTCTTTCCTTCCTTCTTTTCCTTCCTTCCTTCTTTCTTTCTTTCATCTATCTGTCCATCATCTATCCATTGTCCATCCAGCTGTCTGTCTGTCTGTCTGTCTGTCTGTCTGTCTGTCTGTCTGTCTGTCTATCTATCTATCTATCTATCTATCTATCTATCTATCTATCTATCTATCATCTATCTATCTATCATCTATCTATCTATCTATCTATCTATCATCTATCTACCTACCTACCTACCTACCTACCTACCTACCTACCTATCTTTCCTTTTTCTTTCCTTCCTTCCTTCCTTTTTACTTTCTATGCAGGTAGTCTGTCAACTCGCAAAGCATCCCTGGCCTGCTCTCGAGTTGCTGTAGGCAAGGGGAAGGGGAAACTAACGAAGCAGTATGGCAGCCAAAAACAGGAGCACATTCCAGACATATCACTCTCAAGGCTGTCTCCCAGGGTGACCCACACCGGCTAGAGGGGAGTGATCTCTACAACCCGCAAAATTGCTCCATTGGTGAATGTGATTGATGACACACCCTAGGGGGAAGGGGAAAACATGGTCATGATTGGGGCATAAATTACGTGGGGTCAGAGTTGGCTTCACCTGGAACGTGCCAACATGAAGCTCCTAATAAATAACTGGATTTCTTTTGAAGCTCGGCTCGAGGCTCATGATTTAATTAGGGCATTTGTTGGAACCCTGACATAGTCCTTGACTTGCAACAGTTCATTTAGTGACCGTTCAAAGTTACAATGACACTGAAAAAAGTGACGACCATTTTTCACAACCTTTGTAGCATCCCCAGGTTCACGGGGATCAAAATTCAGATGTTTGGCAACTGGTTTATACATTGCAGTGTCCCCAGGGGTCATGTGATCCCCTTTTGTGACCTACCGACAAACAAAGTCAATGGGGGAAGCCAGATTCACTTAACAACCGTGTTACCCCTGCAGTGATTCACTTAACAGCTGTGGCAAGAAAGGTTGTAAAATGGGGCAAAACTCACTGAACAAATGTCTCACTGAACAACAGAAATTTGGGGCTCCATTGTGGTCAAAAGTCAAGGACTACCTGTAGTTGAGTCTTTCCCTCCCAGAAATCTTCTGCTTCCAGTGATTTCACTACAGGGTGATTTTTCAACTAAAGCTCAGATAAAAATTGTGAATGGCAAAATCAACCAAGCAAAGCCAAGAATTATGGATATCCTATCATGGTTGAAGACAGGGGGGTTCTAAATTTTTTTACTACCAGTTCTGTGGGCGTGGCTTATTTTGTGGGCATAGTTTGATGGTCATGTGACAATTCTTTAGGATTTAGCAGAGGTACTGGTCTATCAGGCTTTTAACTGCTTGTAGAGCTGTACCGATCTACTCATTTATTTTTGCAGGCACTGATCTACTCATGTATTTTTTGCAGGCACTGATCTACTCATGTATATTTGCAGGCACTGGTCTACTCATGTATTTTTTGCAGGCACTGATCTACTCATGTATATTTGCAGGCACTGGTCTACTCATGTATTTTTTGCAGGCACTGATCTACTCATGTATATTTGCAGGCACTGGTCTACTCATGTATTTTTGCAGGCACCGGTCTACTCATTTATTTTCTTTTAACACTGATCAGCTGTAGGGCGGCCCTTTGAAGCCCTGCGGCAAGAGTTTAAACAGTTTTTTTCCCTCTAGCCGATCAGCTGGGACTCAGGAGGCAGCAATAGATTCGGGGTGGGACCAAATAAAAGGTAAGAATAACACAGGGGAGTGGGGAGCGCGGGGGGCAGAATTGGTTTGGTGACGTCATATCGTCACTGCTACCGGCTCGGGAGAACCAGGCCGAACCGGGAGGAACCCACCACTGGTTGAAGAATTTAAGAAGGGTAAAGATGTCCTTGAGCCAAGATTTATTCCCAGAGGAGCCCATGAAGTCCATGGGTAACCATATAGAAGTGTTTGGCCATTCCTTTTTTCTGGGATTGTTTAACTGGGCCGAACCGGTATCATTTCACCCCTCATTTGAACAATGTCTTACACTGAAGCATAGTTAGCGGCCCACAATTACCTTTACAGTGGAAATGGGGAGCGTAAAAATGTAATAAGTAAACAAAGATAGGTAGTACTCAACGTAGTACGACCACAATAGAGCCTGAAATTTCTGTCATTAAGTGAGAACGTTCGTTAAGTGAGTTTTACTCCTTTCGATCACCTTTTTTGCCACCGATGTTAAGTGAATCACTGCAGTTGTGACACAGTTGTAAAGCAAATCTGGGTTCTCCGTTGACATTGCTGGTCGGAAGGTTGTAAAAGGGGGATCACATGACCACGGTCATAAGTACGAACCACTTGCCAAGCATCTGAATTTTGATCACGTGATCATGGGGAGGCTGCCAAGGTTGTAACTGTGAAAAACAGTCACAAGTCACATTTTTTTCAATTCTGTTGTAACTTTGAAAGGTCACTAAATGAACTGTTGTAAGTTGAGAACTACCTATAAGTTACAAGAGGTTGGTTGCCATTCCCGGTCAAAAGGAAACCAAATGAAGCAGGGGTGAAATGTAAAATTTGTTACTACCGTTTCTGTGGGCGTGGCTTGGGGGGGTAATGTGACTGGGTGGGCGTGGCCAACTTTTTTTTTTTTTAACTTTTCAAAGCATTTTTTCTAATGCTTTGAAAAGCCTCTGCCGATCAGGCAACTCAGATGGGATCGTCAGAGACTTTTCAAAGCATTTTTTTTACCACCTCTTCAGCCAAGGAAGGAGCAAGAGATGAAGGACCAAGAGGAGGAAAATTAGAAGGAGAAGGAGGAGAAGGAGGAGGAGGAGGAGGAGATGGAGGAGGAGGAGGAGAAGAGGAGGAAGAGGGGAGAGAAGGAGGAGGAAAATAAGAAGGAGGAGGAGATGGAGGAGGAGGAGGAGGAGAGGAGGAAGAGGGTAGAGAAGGAGGAGGAAAATAAGAAGGAGAAGGAGGAGGAGATGGAGGAGGAGGAGGAGGAGAGGAGGAAGAGGGGAGAGAAGGAGGAGGAAAATAAGAAGGAGGAGGAGATGGAGGAGGAGGAGATGGAGGAGGAGGAGGAGGAGAGGAGGAAGAGGGGAGAGAAGGAGGAGGAAAATAAGAAGGAGAAGGAGGAGATGGAGGAGGAGGAGATGGAGGAGGAGGAGGAGGAGAGGAGGAAGAGGGGAGAGAAGGAGGAGGAAAATTAGAAGGAGAAGGAGGAGGAGATGGAGGAGGAGGAGATGGAGGAGGAGGAGGAGGAGAGGAGGAAGAGGGGAGAGAAGGAGGAGGAAAATTAGAAGGAGAAGGAGGAGGAGGAAGAGAAGAGGAGGAGGAGGGGAGAGAAGGAGGAAGAAAATAAGGAGGAGGAGGAGGAGGAAGAGGAAGAGGAGGAGATAATGAAGGAGCAAGAGATGAAGGAGGAGAAGAGGAGAGGAGGAGGAGAAGAGGAGGGGGAGGAGTAGATGGAGGAGGAGAAGGAGAAGGAGGAAAAACAGGTCAGCATTATACTTTTATAGTCCAGAGTCCTGAAATAAATAATTTCATAGGAAGAAAAAAGTTCAGACTCTGAACTTTACAAACATCAAGACGAGATGAATATTTCATTGGAATGGTGAGCCAGAGACTGAACCCTGGGAAGGAACATGAATACAGATCTGCTAACAAGCATTGCACTGGTTGGACAAGGAGAGAGGGAATATGTCAGTGCAGGAAAGGAAATTTGCAGGAACAGCTGACTGGAGGAAACTAATCCAAAACCCCAGAAGAATTGCTAGTGTTTTTTTTTCCCCTTTTTGTGTTACAGCTTTTTGTGCAGGTTAAAAAGCAACGGGTAGCTACAACACTGGTCTGTAACCTGGTTTGGAAACCTGGAGTAGTGTGTGCTGTTGTGCATCCTCATTTCCGCTATGAATATGGATGGAAAATCTAATACTGCTGCCCTGATCTTCTCAGAGGAAACATGGAGGATTACAGCAAAACTCTTGCACCCCACAAGCCAAATCAGGTCAGGTTAGATTAAATATTTTTGAAAGGAACGCCAAACCTAACAACTATTCACAATTAATTGTTGACCCGGAAGCAAGTTTTGCGGCTCATGTTCAGTTACATAATTATGCAAAGCTTTTTTATCCTTTCCTAATGGCCTAAAATATTTCCCAACAAAAGGATTTATTAGAATGTTCATTTTGCTCCCTGCCTGTTTTACAGGGCTCTTCGTTTTTTCCCCTAGAAAATAACAATTTCTTCAACAATGACACTAGTGGTACAATGCAATAATAACAATAATAATAATAATAACAATAACAATAAGTATTTTGTTTGTACGTGTCTTCGTGCCTGCATGAACGCATGAATCTTTCAATTTACCAACGAGAGCCTCCATTTTGGGGGGGCCTCTTCTGAAGCTTAAGAAATCCAATATTGTAAAATACATAACGTCTACTGAATTATTGCACAAAACATAAAGAAATCCAATAAAAAAAACATTCGATTTCTACAGAGAATGTGCCTACCATTATTTAACCACTAGATTTGTTCTGTGTTTACTAAGAACATGTCTTAAACCTGTTAGGCTATTATAAACTACAATCGCTGGCTTTGCGGAACACTTTAAGGCCAAACTACAAGAACCAGATGGCTGAGCACATTGTGTGAACCCAACTGTGTCCCACAGTCTGTCTACAAGGCCCATCACTGGCCACAATCACTAGTAATGGTCCACCAGGGTCTTGGAGAGAATGAGATCATATTTTTTTCTCCCTTTGTATAGTTCTACTGGCTGAAGATGCCTGGAACCGAACCCAAGATTTATACAATGTATGCAAAGCATACGGTCTTTCTCTGAAATATTGTCCTACCCATAAGACAAAAGAACTTGTCATGCTTTTTCCTAGATCTCCAACATTTGGATCACAGTAGATTACCAATAAGGGGGTCAACAAGGAAAAACAACAACATGCAATATCATCAACTAGCAAGTTAGATACCCAACTCAAGATCTTCTCTCTTTTTCGATTGTGTTTTGGGATGTGCTAACCCAGGGGTCGGCAACCTTAAATGCTCCAAGAGCCACAAAGGTCCTAACTGGAAACCTCCCATTCAATTATAGAGTCAACCGGAAGTCCGGTTCCCGCAACCATAGTGTCCCCTCCTACGTCCTTTTTCCTCTACCCATCCTAACTGAAAGCCCTATCAATTGTGGAGCTGATTGGCAACAGAGAGCCGCAGCAGAGGGATGAAAGAGCCACATGCGGCTTCAGAGCCACAGGTTGCCGACCTCTGTGCGCCCTACAGTCCTGAGTGTGGATGGGAGGAAGAGGTTTTCTGCCCAAATGTTAACAGATGCCAAATCCTTATAGCAGTGTTTCCCAAACTTGGCTATTTTAAGATGCATGGACTTCAACTCCCAGAATTCCCCAGCCAGTATGCCTGGTTGAGGAATAGTATGTCTGGTTGAGGAATTCTAGGAGTTGAAGTCCATACATCTTCAAAGGGTCAAGTTTGGGAAACACTGCCTTATAGGAAATGCTGTCATCTTCATCATCATCATCATTATCATCCATCATTGTATGGTATTTGACATCATCTTTTACTAGGCTCTACTTAAGGCTCCAAGGGATAGAAGGAAGAAAAAAACCCCGTAAAACTCCCAATTTTGTACCCTCTGTGTTTTTACCCTTTATCACTAAGATTTGGTTTTGTTTCGTTTTCCTATCTACATGACCACTGGTCTAATTAAAATGAAAGCTTTGTGGCTTAACTTGAGCATAGTTCCTTTACAGACAGCTAACATCAACTACATGATGTTAACTCAGCAGTAATGAGTTTCAAGCATATTCTACATCGTTTATTTCTGATAGTCATAAATAGTCAGATAATTTAGGAACGCAGCCTTGTCCTGACCGAAGCATTTCTCCCTCTTTCTAAAGAACCTTTCTTTATAATTCTGGGGAAATAAAATATAAAATATAAAATAATAAAATAGCGCTTTCCCAATTCATCATCAGATTCTGACATCTCTAAAATTCCGCCGAGAAAGCCCATAAGCATTAAAGTGGCACAAAGCTGGTATTACATCTGTAGCCTGGTTATGCAACTCCTTGTGGTATATCATTCTGTGCTGTATATTAAGCTCATTAATTCTTGCTGTATCAACAAATTACAGATTTCATTGCTTAACAGTGCTGGAGTGGAAACATGACATCAGCTTTCCGAAGGCTCAGACGGTTGCCGTGGGCCTCTCTGAACCATCGGTGCCTACGGCAGGAGTGTCCAACCTCGGCAACTTCAAGGGGAATTCTGGGAGTTGAAGTCCACAAGTCTTAAAGTTGCGACGGCCGGACACCCCTGGCCTAAGGCCTCTTTTCCAAGGGGCAAGCAGTCCACCCACTCATCGGGAAACAGACTTTTGAGCACCAAGTTTCAAGAGTGGAACAACCGAAAAATATCATTCCCAGAACAGGAGAAAAGTCTTAAGAACCCCTGGCTCAGCCGGATTTGGACTCGGCACATCTCAAAAGACAGCAAACCTTCCCAGCTTCCACCACCCCTTCAGCTTCCTCCTCCTGCGAAGAGCAGCCAGGAGAGGACAACCCATCCAGAATCGCATCTCCACCTTCCAGAAAAAGGTCAGTGCTTTTCGGAACCAACCATCCCAGCAAACCATCCGACCGGCCCCTTCCGGAGACCGGTTATTAGCTACGTCTTTATAGTCTGGCTGCTGGACAAACATCAGCCCCGCTTGGAGGAGGAGACAATCTACTCCTCCATACCCTCAACCACACCTCCAAGAAGGTAAAGCAGAAAGATGCCCTAGTCCCAGCCTCTTGCAAGAGGGAGAGGGGACAGCAATACCAGATCCATCATCCCCGACTCCACCAAGAGTCACCAGATTGCAACTATTTTTTTTTGCTTTCTTCCCCCCCTCCCCACCCCCTCCCCCAAAAAAGGATCTTAATTGGCTCCCCAAGACATATCACCCCATCCCCAAAACTGGCTCCCCAAGACATATCACACCGTCCCCAAAACCTACAACCCTCCAAGCCGCCGTTCTCCCCCATTTCCCCCAATACTACTACCCTTCCCCCTCTTCCCACCCACCCACCCTCCTTCCCCAACTTCCCCCCCCACCCCAGGGCAAGCCTCCGCTCCTACCTGAGAGTGGCGCTCTCTCCTTGCCTGACCGTCACGTTGTCCATGGCCTTGGGGAAGGTGGCATCTCCGCTGCGCACCGGCACTCCTGCGGGCACAAGGAAGAGGAGCCTCAGACACACGACCACCAGGCACCGCCAGGGCACAACCAAGCCCCCACCGACCCCCATCCTGGGATGCGGGGAAGTAGTTGAGCAGTTACGCGCAATCCACCCCAGACCTGGGGGGGGGTTGCAAAAAAAAATTGCAGACCCCAAAAGGGGGACCAAGCAGCCCAAAAAAAAAAAAAAACGGGGGGCAGGGAGGGGAAAAAAAAGACGGGGTGACGATGGAGATCTTCCGGGGCCGGGGGAGGGGGGCGTCGGCGGAGCCCCTCGAAATCTCCTCCAGAGATGACGCTGCTCGGTGGGAGAAGCGAGCCGAGCCGGCAAGACAAGCAGCAGCTGGGAAGAAAGAAGCGGCGGTTGAAGGTAGCCCGCCGCTCAGCTGTTTTCACGAGCCCAGCTTTGCAATGCACAGTTCAGGCATCCCCCTCGGTTTGGCCAGCCGGAGGCTGGAGCGCTCCGCAAACCCGCCGCCGGCCAAGAGTTCCCGCAAAGTCCCGCGGAGAGGCGAAGGTCCCGACGTGCCCAAATGCGAAGAAAACCCCTCGATGCCCGGGCAACTTGTCCGCCGCCGGCCGAGCGAGCCCAGCTGCTGCTTCCCCCGGGCTGGGTTGGAAGCGCGCCGCGGACTTCTACCGGGCTTAACGGCGGCGGCTGCTAGCTGGCTGGCTGGCGGGTTTCCCTCCCTTGCGCTTCAACCGGCCGGCTCGGCTCTCTCCCCGGGCTGAGCGGCTCGGTTTTTTCCCCAGTGCCGGAATGGCCCGCTGGCCGCCCGGCTCACGCAGACACGCCCGCGCCGACTTCCCGGGGTTGTCATGGCAGCCAGTCCATCACTGACCGGCACTTCGGGCTCCCCGGCGCAGGAGGCGCGGAGCAACCCAGCCCAGCCTTCCCTTCGCCCGTTTCAAGCTCAGCCCAGGGCGCCGGGGAGAGAGCGCGAGGAGGCTTGGAGGGGAGGGGGGGAGTGAACGGCGGGGGTGGGGTGGGGTGGAGGGACGCGCGTGGATTAACCCACGAGGCGCCGACACAGCGCACCTTGGAGCAGCGGCGGGGGGGGGTGGGAGTGGGTGAGTAGTAGGTTCATCTTCCCATCCATCCATCCATCCTCTCCACCTCTCTTCTCCCTCTGCGAATACTTTCTCTCACCCACCTACCCCCCCTCTATCCTGTCCTCGAAGCTGGAGCTTGCCTTGGTGCAACCGGTTAGGGTTCGCCCTGCCCAACCGGTTCGATTTAGGGAGGGAGAGAGAGAGAGACATACACAGCACAAGTTTTCCTCCTCCACCCCGCCCCCCCTCTCCTCCAAAGCGACAACAACCCTGTAGGGTGGACAGGGCTGAAATGGAGGAGGCCCTTTTCCCTCAAAGTCAGGGGGTTGCTTGAGCTGCTGGGGACAAAGCAGGGGTGAAATCCGGCAGGTTCTGGAGAACCGGTAGCGGGAATTTGGAGTAGTTCAGAGAACCAGAAAATGCTTATCTCTAGCTGGCCCCAGAGTGGGGAGGGAATGGAGATTTTGCAGTATCCTTCCCCTGGGGTGGGGAGGGAATGGAGATTTTGCAGTATCCTCCTGGAGTGGGGAGGGAATGGGGATTTTGCAGTATCCTTCCCCTGGAGTGGGGTAGGAATGGGGATTTTGCAGTATCCTTCCCCTGGACTGGGGTAGGGATGGGGATTTTGCAGTATCCTTCCCATGCCACGCCCACCAAGCCATGCCCACAGAACCGGTAGTAAAAAAAAAAATGGATTTCACCACTGGTACAAAGCCAGCAACCTCACCATGACTTGCATGAGGATTCATCATTTTATTTATTTCCATCCTTCATTATATTATATACACCCATAAACACATATGTTTCTTTTATTTCCCCCTGGCTGTGCTGGCCCAAACACACCCAGCTGGCTATCATTGCCTAAGGAGGGACTAGAACTCCCAGTCTCCTAGTCATTGGCCCAAAGTCACCCAACCGGCTCTCATGGCCGAGGCTGAGACAAGATTAGAACTCTCAACCACCTGGAGATTGGCCCAAAATCATTCTTTCATGCTTAGGGTAGGACTAGAACTCACAGTCTCCTGGTGTCTAGTCTAGTGCCTTAACCACTAGACCAAACTCCATTAATCTGGAATATGGAATGTTTTTCATGCAATGTTACCTTTTAGAATAAGGTAAGGATTAATAGACTCAGAAAATGTCCAGAGTCCTCTAATATTGGAACATGTCCTGCACCCTGCAGAATAATATTGTCCAATCTTACAAGACAACCTTTCTGATGAGATCACACTGAATACACCTGGAGGAGACCAAGTTGGAAAAAGTCACATTGATTTTTTTACAAAAGTATGAAAGAGAATAGATGTTTGAATGTGACTTCCCCAAGCTTGTGGAAGTGCATTCATAAATGTATCAATATGTTAGTTTACTAATTAACATATTAGTACTAAACCCAGCATATTACTACAAGTGGCACAGTAGATTAATGCTATACCAATCCTACTTATGTTATGCCTTAGTATATTGTATAAATCCAGTTAGTGTTTAATTCATTCTTAAAAAAAAAAAAAAGTCTCACTTTAATTGAGTTGTCCCCGATCTATGAATGGGGGCTTGTGAATAAGGAACTTCTCTGCCGTTACAATCCGTGTATTCATACAACAGACTAAATACATCTTCGCCAATTGAAATAGCATTTTGTGCATGTTGTTCAGTCATTAAATCATGCCTAAGCCTCAATGAAAAGGGACAAGGTGGCTCAGTGGCTAAGATGCTGAGCTTGTCAATCGAAAGGTCGGCAATTCAGCGGTTCGAATCAGCGGTTCGAACCGCGTAATGGGGTGAGCTCCCGTTACTTGTCCCAGCTTCTGCCAACCTAGCAGTTCGAAAGCACGTAAAAAAAAAATGCAAGTAGAAAAATAGGGACCACCTTTAGTGGGAAGGTAAGAGCGTTCTGTGCGCCTTTGGCGTTGAGTCATGCCGGCCACATGACCACGGAGACGTCTTCGGACAGTGCTGGCTCTTCGGATTTGAAATGGAGATGAGCACTGCCCCCTAGAGTCAGGAACAACTAGCACATGTGTGCGAGGGGAACCTTTATCTTTACCTTTAAGCTTCAATGACCCCATGGCCCCCCTGTCCTCCACTATCTCCCGAAGTTTGTCCTAATTTATGTTCATTGCTTAGGTGACACCATCTAACCATCTCACCCTCTGCCTCTCCTTTCTTCTTTCCTAACATCAGAGTCTCTCCCAAGGAGTTCTCTCTTCTCATTTGATGGCCAAACTATTTAAACTTCAGCTTCAGTATCTGTCCTTCGAAGGACAGTCTTTCCTGATTTCCTTTAGGTAAGAAAGGAAAAAATCAGCCGAAAAAATGCTTTTAAAAGTTAAAAAAAAAAGCCTCTGATGATCATGAGGCTCAGCTGGGATCGTCAAAGGCTTTTAAAAGAAAAAAAAATCCTTTTTTTCTTTTAAATGCCTCTGACGATCCCAGCTGAGTTGCAGGCAACTCAGCTGGGATCGTCAGAGCCTTTTGAAAGCATTTTTTTTTACAACCTCTTCGCCGAAAAGGTTGTAGAAAAAAATGGTTTTAAAAGTAAAAATAAAAATAAAATGGTCACGCCCACCCAGTCACAATCCACCCCCCCCACCAAGCCACGCCCACAGAACCGGTAGTAACAAATTTTAGATTTCACCACTGGCCTAAATCTTTTGAAATGTTGGTCATGGGGGAGAAACCAAGAGTTATTACTCCTTTCTCAATGTCTTAGGTCCTGATTTCCAGCCATTTATAGCATTTTTTTTCTTTTTAAAAGAAAACTGGGTGGGCGGATGGGGTTAGAAAATGTAGATAATTTAATTCACACAGCACACCTGCTAGCAATTAAGACACCCCCCCCTCACCTTATTATAAATCGCTACCAACAGGAGCTGTTGGGTTCTAAAATGGTGACCTAGATGCAGAAGAGTTCGTTGCCCCATTACTAATCTCTAGAGTCATCCGGTACTTTGTAAAACATTATTTAATTTGCTAACTGTGCCACTTAATCTCAAGCATTCTGATATCTGCCAAGGAGAGGAGACACTTCATAAAACAATGAAGCCTTATGATGATTGCTTGTGCTGGGGGGGGGGGGGTCTTTTATCATTTCCTCATTTCCCCCCACCCATTTTTTTTTTTTAATTTCCAAGTGGGTGGCTTCCGCAGTTGTGAAAGACTGGGGATGAACAGCCTCGGAAAATAAAGGATTGTGATATTTCGGTAGGTTTTTATCCCTTGATCGAGAAGAAGGGGGGAAAAAAATGAAAGCCATACAGTCCAGTGATTCTAGGCTCAACTCTAATTTTCCGAGGAGAAAATACGCTAGTATGTCAAGTCCTTGAACATTTCAAGAGTCGGGAAGGGAAAAAAAAATATGCACCTTAATTGAATCTCCGTATTTTATTCATGCAGGATCGCTCTATGGGATTGCGCTTCTGGAATCGGCTAGAACAAATTGGTTCTACGCTCCCAGCGAAAAACCATCATTTACAAATCACAACGCTGGGCTTCCGTGCACAATCTGAAGCCACAAATAAACCCACACTGGACTTGAATGTCAGCTCTTCATTCCATCCTGTTTAATTTAAGGCAAAGATAAAATGAATTGCAGCTTGCTTTTTGGCTGAGATGTAGAAATAGAACTACATTGCTCCTAGAAGCACGAAGCCGAGAATACCAGCCTGAAGATGACGAATGAGACTTCATCGAAACGTTGCCAAGACACTTCCAATTTTACGCGGGAGAAAACCCAAATAACCAAAGACCTACAGAACTCTTGAAGTTTACACAAATCACCCTGTATGGTGCTGGGTGTGCTGTGCAAACCCAGGCGGCTGAGGTTTATTCGGTTCATTGTGGTGAACTTGGATACCTCTGACCGTTCTGCATGACGCTATATACAGGAGTTGTTTGCGTTCAATTGCAACTCCTTTGGATTCGGCTGAAGCAGGAGTGAAATGCTCCCCGGTTCAGACCGGATCGCCCAATCCGGTAGAGATGGCGGTGGGTGGTTCGGAGAACCGGTAGCAAAAATCCCTGCCCACCCACCCCCATGCCCAGCTGAGCCGCGCGATCATCAGAGGCTTTTTTTTTTTTTTAAAGCATTTTTTCTACAACCTCTTCGGCTGAAGAGGTTGTAGAAAAAAAAATGCTTTAAAAGCCTCTGACGATCCCAGCTGAGTTGCCTGATCATCAGAGGCTTTTAAAAGATTTTTTTTTACAATCTCTTCGGCTGAAGAGGTTGTAGAAAAGAAGTGCTTTAAAAGCCTCTGACGATCCCAGCTGAGTTGCCTGATCATCAGAGGCTTTTAAAAGATTTTTTTTTTTACAATCTCTTCAGCCGAAGAGGTTGTAGAATAAATGCTTTTAAAAGGCTCTGACGATCCCAGCTGAGTTGCCTGATCGTCAGAGGCTTTTAAAAGAATTTTTTTCTATAACCTCTTCAGCCGAAAAGTTAAAAAAAAAAAAGTTGGCCACGTCCACTCAGTCACATTACACCCCTCCCACCAAGCCACACCCATAGAACCGGTAGTAACAAATGTTCCATTTCACCACTGGGCTGAAGCCATTCACTCCCAGGCCAATAGGAGATAATGTCAGCCCGTCAATATTATCAACTCCAGAAATTGACCAGACAGGCTCAAACGTCCACTTGTTCTTTTGTTTCCTCTGAACGTTGATGTAATGCTTTCCATGATAAATCAACTGGAAGGAATTGACATAAAAAAAAACAATGTAAAAGAAACAATGAGTTGGAAAGACCACAGACATGTGCAGATATTTCTGCTTCACCTCTGGTTGAGCCTGGATGAAGATCTTACATGCAAGAGAGAGAAGGACAGCGCCCTCTCTGTTGGCAAAAATGACTGCAGCATGTTACATTGGGGGAATATTGAGGATGTGCCTCAGCAGGTGGCAGCACCTGGGAAATTTCTCTTTGCTTCAAAGTTATAAACTGATGGGAGATTGCCAAAGATTCCTAGGACTGTTGCCAGACTAGGAAATCAAAAACTACTGGGAAGTGGGGTGGGGACAGATATTTTTCGTCGGGCCCTAAAAACCCATTTATTTCAACTAGCTGGGCTGGCTTGAGTCAAATTTTAAACGGATTTTAAATTGGAATGTTTTAATTACGGCCAAAATTATTTAATTATTTTAAACAGTTTTTAGATTTTGTATGTTTTGTATGTATGTCTTGTTTTTACTTTGGCTGTTCACCGCCCTGAGTCCTACATTGGAGAAGGGCGGTATAGAAATTTAAACAAATAATATGCTCTTCGATGGCTTCATTCAATTTAGTGCACATGCCTACCATCCCTGTCTTAAAAGTTTCTTCTATTTGTACCTATTTTATGTATCCAATCCATGCTTATACTTATTACCAAATATGTTCTTGACAAATAAAATAAATAAATAAATAAATAAATAATATGCTGACTCTGTAAACCCCTTAGAGAGAGCTGTGAAGCAGTATATACTTTATGTCTTCCTTCCTTCCTTCCTTCCCTCCCTCCCTCCCTCCCTCCCTCCCTCCCTCCCTCCTTCCTTTCTTCCTCCCTTCTTTCCCTCCCTCCCTCCCTTCATAGTGGTTAGAATGCTAAATTTAAGTGGTTAGAATGTTAAATTTAATTGATTTTAATTGGGTTGTTTTAAATTGCAGCCAAAACATTTAATTATTTTTAAACTGTTTTTAAATTTTGTATCTTCTGTTTTATTCTGGCTGTTCACCGCCCTGAGTCCTGCTGGAGAAGGGCGGTATGCAAATTTAAATAAATAAATAAATAAATAAATAAATAAATAAATAAATAAATAAATAAATAAATAATTTAAAATAAAATAAAATAAAATAAAATAAAATAAAATAAAATAAAATAAAATAAAATAAAATAAATGCAGTATTGCAGTCTGCCCACAGCCAGGAGTTTGATCCTGACCGGCTCAAAGTTGCCTCAGCCTTCCATCTTTCCAAGGTGGGTAAAATGAGGACCCAGATTGCTTGGGGATGATATGCCAACTCTGTAAGCCGCTTAGAGAGGGCTGCAAAGCACTGTGAAGCGGTATATAAGTCTAAATGCTGTGGCTATTCTGAATTGCTCCTCTGCTCTGAAGAAAACAAAGCCCATCTCTCTACTGGGAAGGGGTGGGGGAAGGACAGACATACCCTTCGATGGCTTCATTCAATTTAGCGCACATGTCTCACCAGAATTGCTCCATTTCTTCTCCATTCCTCCCTGCCTCTTTTTTGGATCTGCAGTACATATACATAAATCAAACTGTCACCACTCGTCTTGGCCCTGACAGCTGTAATTGCTCCAGGATTTAAAAATATCTGCAGACAATAAGCACAATAAACATACACGGGTTCCAAAAGGAAAAAAAGAAAAAAAAAACCCTGAAAAAAGAGTCAAGCGGCCTTTAAAATATGCAGTCATGCCAAACGGAATCTTATGATCAAATTCAGCTGTGAAGCAAAAAAAAAAAAAAAAAACTCATAATGGGAATGTTGAGGATTTGTAGAAAAACCTTTGGTAGAATACAGGTGGATCACGAATGATCTGGCACATGTTCCTTTTTTTTTTTTAATTTAATGTTCATTTTTCTTCAATGCATCCCCTTTGCTCCAATGCCTCTCAATAATAAAATATAGTTTTGGTACTTTGAACTCTTAGACAAAGGAAAAATGAAGTCTGAAGTCTATTCTTTCCATTTGTACTGTAATTATATAATTACCTGTAATATATAATTATTATAACAGGTAAAACATGTTATTCCATGTTTTACCTGTTATTGGTCAGGTAAAAAGGTAAAGGTAAAGGTTCCCCTCACACATATGTGCTAGTTGTTCCTGACTCTAGGAGTCGGTGCTCATCGCCGTTTCAAAGCCGAAGAGCCAGCGCTGTCCGAAGACGTCTCCGTGGTCATGTGGCCAGCATGACTAAATGCCAAAGGCGCACGGAACGCTGTTACCTTCCCACCAAAGGTGGTCTCTATTTTTCTACTTGCATTTTTTACCTGCTTTCGAACTGCTAGGTTGGCAGAAGCTGGGACGAGGAACGGGAGCTCACCCCGTTATGCGGCGCTAGGGATTCGAACCGCTGAACTGCCGACCTTTCGATCGACAAGCTCAGCATCTTAGCCACTGAGCCACCACATCCCACTTATTGGTCAGGTAGCCCTGAGCTAAGTCATGAGGCATAACTGCACTTTGTTGTAAAAAATTGTAAAAAAAATGTGGGCTAGTTTATAGCTTAGTAGGTTACAGGAAGATCCAAAAAGGTTGAGTAATTGATAGTCCATCTATCTTTGAGCAAACATAATTTTCTTAGAACTGGACAAGGCGGCTGTGTGTTGCCTTGATAAAGTGTTTCTTCTGATGTTGGACACCACCACAACGTCTACGTGATTCAGAACATTCTACTACAAAGTCAGAATGTTCCAGTCAGTGGTGGGTTACGCCCGGTTTGGACCGGTTCGCAAGAACCGGTAGTAAAACCAGCGGGAGGCCCCGCCCACCGACCCGGATGTCATCATCAACAATCTGCCCATGCGCAGAAGCTTCTGCACATGTGCAGAAGAAAGGCGCACACGAAGAAGCAAGGCGCACACGAAGAAGCAAGGCGCACGCACAATCCTGTTGCGAACAGGTGGTAAAAGTAAGTAGAACTCACCCCTGGTTCTACATAATGTATATATCTCCATCTGTATAAAGGCAGGCAGTCCTTGAATTACAACAGTTCATTTAATGACTTGTTCAAAGTTCAAAGTCACAAAAGAGTGGTGTGGTGGCCTAGAGGGGGAGCTCTCACCTCACAATTAGGAGGCTGTGAGTTCGATCCTAGGTAGAGGCAGATATTTCTCTCTCTGGGCATGATGAGAATATATCTGCTGAACAAAACTCTGCATTGGCGACAGGAAGGGCATCCGGCTTGTAAATACTCAGCTATCTCTATTCAGTTGCCCAGTCTCCACCCTGCAAGGGATTATGGGGTTGTTAAATGAAGATGCTTTAGTGACTGTTCAAAGTTACAATGGCCCTGAAAAAAAAGTGACTTATGGCCAGTTTTCACACTTATGACCCTTGCAGCTTCCCCACGGTCGCCTGAGTAGAATTGACATGCTTGGTAATTCACTTCTATCTATCTATCTATCTATCTATCTATCTATCTATCTATCTATCTATCTATCTATCATCTATCTATCTATCTATCTATCTATCTATCTATTTATCTATCTATCTATCTATTTGAATTTTATTAAATATACAATTTAAAAACATTAGACTTGGTGCAACTTGTCTGGTACATACTTTTCTAACACTTTTTCTTTCGTGTATATTACAATATAACATCACGCATATTCCATATATACTTTTTGTACACTCAGTCATGCTCCAGTTACATCCATATTCCCTTCGTACCTATTCAAATCCAATTTATTCCTATCTAATACTTCTTACATTCTTTTATTTATTTTTCTCCCCTTTTCTTCACTCTTGTTTCTAATTTTCTATCCCTACAGTTCCTCCTTTTCTCTAGCCATTTATAAAATGTATTCCAGGTTACATAGAATTCCGATTCATCTTTATCTTTGAGCTCCATTGTTAACCTGTCCATTTCTGCACAGGTCAATATTTTGTTGATTATTTCTGCCTCCTGTGGGTTCTCTCTGCATTTCCAATTTTGTGCGAATATCAACCTCGCTGCCGTTAATATGTGTACCATGAGATATATTTCTTCTTTTTTGTAATTCTCCCTTACTATACCCAGAAGGAAGAGTTCTGGCGTCATATCTATCATCTGGTTAGAAGAGATGTTAAACCAGATGATAGATATGACGGCAATTGACTCATACCAGGGTCATGTGATCCCCTTTTGCGACCAAATCAATGGGGAAGCCAAGATTTACTCAACCACCCTGTTAACTAACTTAATAATTTCAGAGATTTGCTTAAGAACCGTGGCAAGAAAGGTCGTAAAAGGGGGCAAAACTCACTTGACGAATGTTTCACTTAGCAACAGAAACCTTCGGCTCAGTTGTGGTCATATGTCGAGGACTGCCTGTATCTCTATGTGTATGTGGGTGTGATCTGAAAGATAACCAGGTGAGTTGTGGGTTGCCCCCGGTTCAGACCGGTTCGCAAGAACCGGTAGTAAAACCTGTGGGAGGCCCCACCCACTGCCCCGGATGTGATCATTGGCAATCCCGTTGCGAACCGGGAGTAAAGGTAAGTAGAACCCACCCCTGAACCAGATGCAAATGGAAAGGTTACTAAAACACAAAAGTGTTCAAAATACAACCTTTCGCATTGATGACAGTAAGCTCCCTTTTTGTTTCCAACATTACTATTGTTACTACCACATTGTCTGCTATTCTTATTAATATGATTCGGAAGAAATGCATGCTTATTTTATTTAAAAAAAAAAAAGCTGAGAAAACATTAATATTCTTTACCACAAAAATCAACACGAATGTGTGTAGGGTGGGAAGCAAGTCTCAAGGACTCCCGCTCTTAGAGGACTAATATAGCTTGCTTGTGTCTGTGCGTGGAGTCCTTAGTGCTCCCTGAGCTTAGGAATCCATTAATTTTAATACAGCCGGGCAGTTATTGTAATTTTAACTAAATTACGGTTCAATATTAATAACAACATCTTCATTGGAGATTAACAGAGGCTCGCTGAGAGCACGGCAGCTCTCCTCGACAAAATATTCTTCAAATTAAGTCTCGGCATGGACAAAACAAGCGGCTGAGTTTGAGAAGGAAATGGAAATTTGAAATATAACGTTAGTTAACATAATTTTCTGGGTTCACATTTATTTATTTATTTACTTATTGGTTCAATTTATATGCCACCCTTTTCCGGAGACTCAGGGTGGCTTACAATGTGTTAAGCAATAGCCTTCATACTTTTGTATATACCTGCTTAGTAGGGCTTTCAGGCCCCCCCAAGCGGTGTTCTTTTTTATACAAAGTCAGCTTATTGCCCCCACAATCCGGGTCCTCATTTTACCTACCTCAAAAGGATGGAAGGCTGAGTCAACCTTGAGCCTGGTGAGATTTGAACTTGCAGTAATTGCAGGCAGCTGGTATTAAAGCACTTAACAGTGCTTTAGGCTGCTGCGCCACCAAGGCTCAGTAGTGGGTTGCCCCGGTTCGCACCGGTTCTATAGAACCGGTAGTAAAACTGGCAGGAGGCTCCGCCCACCGACCCTGACATCATCAAAATGCTTCTGCGCGGGCGGCCTCGCTGTAAACCGGTAGTAAAGATAAGTAGAACCCATCCCTGGTTCACATGACATGTTAAACCCAAGCTAAACTAGCCACTTTTACTCAGATTCTTCTCTCTCTTTCAATTCCATCTGAGTATTATCAAATTTGGAGTAGATGCAGTGATGGGTTCCTCCCGGTTTGGCCGAACCGGTAGCGGTGACAATATGACGTCACCGAACCGGTTCTCCCCTCCCCCGCCCTCCCACCCCCCCACGTTATTCTTACCTTTTATTTGGTCCCACCCCCAATCTATTGCTGCCTCCTGAGTCCCAGCTGATGACTAGAGGGGAAAAAACTGTTTAAACTCTTGCCGTGGGGCTTCAAAGGGCCGTCCTATAGCTGATCAGTGTTAAAAGCAAACAAATGAGTCGGGTCGTAAGTGCAAGGACTGGTCGTAAGTGCGAGGACCTTCCAGAAATGACTTTGACTAGCTAGCCACGCCCACCTAGTCACATGACCTCCAAGCCACACCCACAAAATAAGCCACGCCCACAGAACCGGTAGTAAAAAAAATTAGAACCCACCCCTGAGTAGATGGTATACCTGGCTTGAGAACAGGAGTAAAATCAATGCATAAGATGTATAAAGTATAATATATAATGCATAATGTATAAGAACTGTATAATATTGATGATAATATGATTGCAGATATTATTACAATTTAAACGAGGGTATAATATAGGACCGTGAACCATAGAGATAGAATTTATGTGAATATGAATGTTACTGATGTGGAAATACTGTAACGAGTGCAAATTTGTGTTTTGTGTTTTCAATGTCGGAAAAAAATTAATAAATATTATTATAAATAAATAAATAAATAAACTAGCCACTTTTATATTGTGGTACAATCAATGGTGGGATTCAAATAGTTTAACAAACGGTTCTCTGCCCTACTGACCGGCTGGGTGGGCGTGGCCATGGTGGGCGTGGCCAGGGGGTGTGACAAGCAGCACTCCGTCTCCTGCACCCCCCTGGGAGCAAAAATGGGCCATGGAGGGATGCACTGCCCCCCCCCGTGCCCCGTTTTGTGCCTAGGAGGCCTCCCTGAAGCCTCCTGGGAGCAAAAACGGACTGCAGGGGGCGTACCATACCCCCTGTACCCAGTTTTGGGCCTGGGAGGCCTCCCTGCTCTTACCTGGGAGCCAAAATGGAGTGCAGAGGGACTCCTGGAAGGGGCAGGGAAGGGAGGGGCAAGGCCAGCCAGCAATTTAACTATCGGTTTGCCCAAACCAGCCCAAACTGGCTGAATCCCACCACTGGGTAAAATGGGAATGAATCCAGGGTGGTGTCTTCTTAGCATATTCTTGGATCAAAGAGACAACCTGAGCTTCTGGATGTCAGAGAACGAGTGAGGATGTCAAGTCTTTAGTCCCCTGCCCTGAAACATCATCATATTTTTCGGAGTATAAAATGCACCAGAGTATAAGACGCATGAGGAAAAGAAGAAAAAGAAATCTCCCTCTGCCTCTGAGCAATTTTGCCTCCTTGCAGCAAACAGCCTGCTTTACTTTCATTTTCGTTTGCAGCATAGCTTGATTAGCACAAGGGGAAAAAAAATCTGCTCCAGCAATTTACCTCTTTGCAGCAAGCAGCAGAGCCCTGCGCAAAACAGCTGAGAGCAAATCAGCTGAGAGTCGGGAGACCGATCCAATCAACTTGTGCTAATTAGGACGTGCTGAAGCTGAAAGGAGCTGTTTTTTCTTGCTGTTTGCTTGCAAGGAGGCAACTGCTGCGAGGCAGAGGCTAAAGGGTGGGGGGCATTGGGTGGGCGGGGCTACATTCAGTGTATAAGACGCACCTAAATTTCCACCCCCTTTTTAGGAGGGAAAAAGGTGCATCTTATACTCCGAAATATACGGTATTTGTGTAGGGAATTTGCCAGCTAGGCTGGAAGGAGGCATCAAGTGAGGGCCTAGCTTGGAGTCTTTGCACAGCTTCAAGTGGCATAAGCTTGACCTCCTATAAGAACCACAAAGCCTTATCTGATTGTTTTCAAGGGAAGGCAAGCAATCTGGTGAAATTCTTACAACATATTCACATGTGGCTCTGGTTGCTTGTGTCTGAAAAGATGGCTTCCCATTGTTTCCCAAGCTATCATTGCACACTGCTAAATTCGCTCAATAGAAACCTCTTATGTATTTATATGACTGGCAAGGATGATGTTACAACCAAGCTCTGAGAGCACCAAGGACTCCCCGACCCCACTCATTTCAACCCTGACCTACAAATATTCTCCTTTATTAGAAACCACTTGCAAGGGTTCATTCAAGCCAACATGCGAATCAGGTCAGTTAAAGACTTAAGTTTAGGGGGCTCCATCCACACTCTATGGTGAGCCCATTTCATTCTTTTATAGATTGACATAACATGCAAATGCAAAAAAAAAAAAAAGATTTAAATCTAGAACCAGGGGAAGCAGGTGTTATGGATACTGCCACTGGACCCTGATCAGCCACACTTTTATACAAATGTCTTGAATCATACAGGTGACAACCATATCTTAGTCTCAAAAGTTGTGTGAACCTATCCGATGAGAGAAAATTTGTAATGCGAATCCTCCAGGAAAAAAAAAAGAATTTCTCTACTATCTCTCTATCTCTTTCTCTGCCTGTCTGTCTGCCTGCCTGCCTGCCTATTATCTGTCTGTCTGTCTGTCTGTCTATCTATCTATCTATCTATCTATCTATCTATCTATCTATCTATCTAATCTTTCATCTATCTTCCCTTTTATCCCTTCTCCCTCCCTCTATCTATCTATCTATCTATCTATCTATCTATCTATCTAATCTTTCTTCTATCTCCCTTTTATCCCTTCTCCTTCTCTCTCATCTATCTATCTATCTATCTATCTATCATCTATCTATCTCACCTTTTATCCCTTCTCCTTCCCTCTCATCTATCTATCTATCTATCTATCTATCTATCTATCTATCTATCTATCTATCTATCTATCTATCATGCATTTTTCATCTATCTATCTATCTATCTATCTATCTATCTATCTATCTATCTATCATCTATCTAACTATCTCAAATTTATATGCCACCCATCTTACTCTGCAAAGCGACTCTAGATGGCATATAAAATCTTTTATCTTTTGCATATCTTTCCTCAGGTTAATATAACAATCTTCCAAATGAAATAAAATGAAATGGGTGGGTAAAAGAAAAGGGGAGAACTAAAAGAAAAAAAAAAAACCAGGAAAGAAGAGGGAAAGAGGAAGAGAGATATTCATAAGTGCCCGCTAATATTTCCAGGAACTTTTCCTGAAGAAATACTTTGAGTTTCATGTTCATTTGGCATGAGGAGATCAAGAGCAGCTCACAAATGAATCACCAGGGAGAGAAGTTTTATCAAACATACACAAAAAAGGGGGAGGATTGGCAGATCTCTGTGTCTAAAAAAGCCACAAAGCTTTGCTGTAGCTTCAGAGGTTGTTTTATAACAAACCATTGATCTAAGCGATGCTTAATGAGGGGAAGCTCCACAAATTTCTTCTTGGTTTTACATAGAGTGTTTTTTCAGATTTTTGTTCTTTTGAATCCAGAAAATTGGGGGTGGGGTGGGGGGTGGGGAGATACTTTTCCCCTCTGGGAAAAGCCACAAACATTTTAAATAATCTGTAACAATTATTTTTTCTTTTTTAAGGGGAAAGGACATTGCACATGTTGCTGTATTAATGTTATGCATTAATTAGCATTGTGCTCAGCAATTTCTTCCATTCCACCCACAAGTCTTATAGTCTTAATCTTGCTGAATTTATCATCTTGTCTTCTTCTTCTTCAAAGAAAAAAACAAAAAACCTTTGCTACTGTGGGTGGGAAAGGCACTGTTGAAAAACGAAGAGGGAAAAATGTAATTTGAGAACTCAGCAAGTATTTCAGCTAAACAGTGATCTACCCTATATTGGTATCTACTGTCAGGTTGAGAGTCAACTTCTACTAGTCTAGCCCTGGTGACTTACACACGTAATCCCCAACTTACAACAGCTCGTTTAGTGACAGTTACAACAGCACTGGAAAAAAGTAACTTTTTTTCACACTTACAACTGTTTCACCAACCCCATTCCTTGACCAAGTTGTACATCACTTTTTTCCATGCCCTTGTAATTTTAGAGTAGAGTAGAGTAGAGTAGAGTAGAGTAGAGTAGAGTAGAGTAGAGTAGAATAGAATAGAATAGAATAGAATAGAATAGAATAGAATAGAATAGAATAGAATAGAATAGAATAGAATAGAATAGAATAGAATAGAATGCTTTGTTGGCCAAGTGTGATTGGACACACAAGGAATTTGTCTTTGGTGCATCTGCTCTCAGTGTACATAAAAGAAAAGATACATTCGTCAAGAATCATAAGGTACAACACTTAATGATAGCCATAAGGTACAAATAAGCAATCAAATCATACTAGGGAACAATATAAATCATAAGGATACAAGCAACAAAGTTACAGTCATGCAGTCAGAAGTGGGAGGAGATGGGTGATAGGAATGATGAGAAGACTAATAGTAATAGTAATGCAGACTTAGTGAATAGTTTGACAGTGTTGAAGGAATTGTTTAGCAGAGTGATGGCGTTCGGGAAAAAACTGTTCTTGTGTCTAGTTGTTTTGGTGTGCAGTACTCTATAGCGTCGTTTTGAGGGTAGGAGTTGAAATAGTCACTAAACAAATGTTGTAAGTCAAGGTCTACCTGTAAGTGAAAGCTTAACATGTAATTCAGCACCTAGGATAGCTCCTCTCTAAAATATTATGCATATTCTAGTTCTGAAGGTTATCCAGAGAAACATTAGTCTCTCTTTGACCCATCTTCTCTCGTGCATTTCTTCATCCTTCTGAACAGAGATAAACCAGGTTATTCGAATGCCTGAGAGGGAGGACAAAATGAGGCCTGTTTACTCAACCACCCACTTCAAATGTTCTCTGGAATCTTATTTCAATATGAATAATGGAGTGGTGTTTTCCCCTTCAGGCTAACTTAGGGGTGAAGGAAAGGTTGCACAGAGTGCCCAGCCTTCTCCTTGAAGAGAAGCGAATAACTGAGAAGCTCAACATTATTTATTTATCTGTTTATTCAATTTGTATGGCTGTCCGTCTCATCGAAGTGACTCTGAGCACTTTGCAACAGGTAAAAAAACAACAAGAACAACAATATAAAGCAAGCATCTATGGAGAATCTCAGTCATCCAGGTCATGGTTGTCCCAAAGGTGCTTTTTTTCAAGAGACAACTGGACTTTCTGGTTTTTCTTTGAAGATGTTTTGCTTCTCATCCAAGAAGCTTCTTCAGAGCTGAAGAAGCACCTTTGGGACAATTAAAAGCAAGTTGAAAATCAATATAAAAACAGATAAGAAAACCCTATATACCGTATTTTTCGGAGTAGAAGACACACTTTTTTTCTCTCCTAAAAGAGGATGAAAATTTGTGTGTGTTTTTTACTCCAAATGTAACCCCGCCGACCTGCCGGCCCCCATCCTTCTGCCTCCGCGCATCCTCTTCCTGGCTGCAGAGATTGCCACCGACAATGGCTTGTGTTTTTGAGCTTCGCGCATCGCATTTTCAGCCTCCAAATGCTCCGTTTGAGAGCTCTTCAAGGCTGTGGGGATCGCCAAAGCACATCGCCACCCAAAAACGCGACACATTTCGAGGCTGAAAATGCGATGCGTGGTACCCAAAATGGCTACCCGGAACAGCTGCTGCCTTCTCTTACCCCTTCTGTGCTTTGCCTGCTTTAGTCACTGGAGCTCCCTCCAACGATCAGCTGTGCTTTAGAAGCTGTTTTTCAGCCCCAACCAGCCCCAACCTCAAAACCAGAGAGGGAACTAATGTGATGAAGCCGACCAGGCTAAGGACGCTAGCCAGAAGAATACCTGGTAGGCAGAATTTCCCCCCCCCCCTATTTTCCTTGGTACATCTTATACTCCAAAAGATATGCTAATTAATTTTTTTTTTAAAAAAAATCATGATCAACAGCATAATTCATTTTGCACCAGTTCAGTAGAGCTGTTGAAAGAGCTCCCCACTATTGTTAGAAAACCAGGCATGGTGGCCGAGCTATGTCTTCTGGGTCTTATTTGTAAGAATCAGGGGTGAAATCCAGCAGGTTCTGACAGGTTCTGGAGAACCGGCAGTGGAAATTTTGAATAGTTTAGAGAACTGGCAAATGCCACCTCTGGCTAGCCCCAGAGTGGGGTGGGAATGGAGATTTTGCAATATCCTTCCCCCAGGAGTGGGGAGGGAATCAGGGGTGGGTTCTACTTACCTTTACTACCTGTTTGCAACGGGAGTGCACTTGCGCGCTTCTGGGCATGTACAGAAGCTTCTGCGCATGCACAGATCGTCCATTATGACGTCTGGGTGGAGCCTCCCACTGCTTTTATTACCGGTTCGCAAGAACCGGACAGAACCGGGAGCAATCCACCACTGGTGGGAATGAATATTTTGCAGTATCCTTCCACTGCCATGCCCACCAAGCCACACCCACCAAGCCACACTACGTCCACCAAGTCACGCCCACAGAACCAGTAGTAAAAAAAAAAAAGGATTTCACCAGTGGTAAGAATGTATTCATTAAAATATTTACAAGGCTGCCCAACTCACTCAGAGTGACTCCAGGCAGCTTACAAAATTAAAACCCTCAATATAAAACCCAATAATGGCTCAAGTCCCTGGTGACAACAGTCAAACCACTAGATGGACCTCTTTGATAGAGGGCATCTGTATTGCTCCCTGCTCCCCTGGTCTACCTGTAGGTCAGGTAGATATAAACTGAGTGTCAAGGTTGCACTACTGCAATGCTCTCTACAGGGGGCTCCCCTTGAGGAGTACCCGGAGGCTCCAACTGGTGCAGAATGCAGCTGCGTGGGGGATTATGGGAGCGAGGGGTCGCTCCCATGTGACACCTCTCCTGCGTGAGCTGCATTGGCTTCCAGTGGTCTTCCGGGTGCACTTCAAGGTGTTGGTCACCACCTTTAAAGCGCTCCATGGCATAGGACCTGGGTATTTGCGGGACCGCCTTCTGCCGCCGATAGCCTCCCACCGACCAGTACGCTCCCACAGAGAGGGATTCCTCAGGGTGCCGTCAGCCAGGCAATGTCGGCTGGCGACCCCCAGGGGGAGGGCCTTCTCTGTGGCAGCTCCCACCCTCTGGAACGATTTGCCCCCGGAGATGAGAAGGATATCGGATCTCCGGGTCTTTCACCGTGCCCTAAAAACTTTTCCATCAAGCAGGGCTGGCGTGAAACCCCCCCCTTTTTTTTTTGTGCACCGCCCTGCGTCCACTAGGAGAAGGGCGGGATACAAATTGAATAAAATAAATAAATATAAAATAAAGGTTCCGACTGACGAACCCAACCCAGCAAGCACTATCAAGACGATCCGATCTCTTAATGCAAAACTTTATTGAATACATCATTTCAGCACAGAATGAAAGCCAAACCAGCTCTGGCTAATGTCCGCGCAATTCAATATAACTAGAGTATAGAATCTTCCCTCCCTCCAATTAGTGCAGGTCACACTGTCTAATTAAGTGTCACAATACTGCTCTGAGAAGATGTCTGGAAGGTCTGGCAAATACCTGCTGAAGTGACCTTGGTTCTCACAGGCTGAGTGTTTGATAGTTACAATCCGCATTCCAATTCTCCCTTCCCTCCTCCCCCCCATAGTTTGTTGGCAAACTGAGAAGCAGTAAACGTGAAAACAGCTTAAGTATGCTTCGAATCTTGACACTGAGAAGATGGTCCTTCAAGTCAATTGGCCTCAAGCCAGGTAGGGCTTTCCAACAGACAACCAGCACCTTGAATTGGCCCTGGAGGCAAATCAACAACCAATACAGCTCTGGCAAGAGAGGTGAAAATCTAGACTTGCACAAAACCACTGCATTTTCAACCAATTGAACTTTCCCGATAACTTTCAAAAGCCACCCCATGTAAAGTCCATTGCACTAATCAAGATGGGACTATTTGACCAAAAGCTGAGAAGATCCATCATCTATTTTAGTTTGCAGAGGGAAATAATGTTCCATGGGCAGGTGCCACCGCAAAAAAAGGCTCTCTTCCTGGATCTCACCTGGTGACATTGTTTTGTAGACATGACCCATACCACGTCTCTCCTGTCTGCTCTGATGGGACAGGTGTCATGTAACCATGTCAACCATGTAAGATCAGCTAAGCAGCTCCTATTTCAACTATCTATTATCATTCTCTCAACAATAGGACCAGGGGTGAAATGCTCAGAAGTCTCCTACCAGTTCGCTTTGTTACTGGTTCGTTTTCCATGTGTATACGCGGTGCATGCCAATTGCATGTTTTGCGCACATGCACACTATAGGCGTTACTGCACAACGCTGAAAAAGGAGGATTAAGAAGCCTTTTCTGAGTCTGCAAAGGTAAGTAGAACAGCAAGGGGTGGAACAGCTCTGCCGCATGATTTAGATTCGCTAGAAAGCAGAATATAAATCATGCGGCACAGCTGATCATTGGAAATACCGGTTTCCCTGAACCGGTAGCATTTTTTTTTTACTACTGGTTCACTTGAACCAGTAGCATTTATTACTACCGGTTCGGGCGAACTGGTCTGAACCAGTAGCATTTCACCCCTGAATAGGACCTTCCTTGCCTTCTGTTGCTCAATCTGCTCGATTTACTCATTTATCAGAAAAAGGGAACATAATTTCAGCACAAGATACAGAGTCCATCCAAGCATCCTTGGAATTTCCTCCTTTTTTAAAAAAACAAAACAAAAAAAACACACCAAATCCTTCTTTACCTTCAAAACAAACACCCCTACCAGATTTCACGTGCAACGAGCTTTCTTTTTTTTTTTAACTGGAATGCTGCTTCTGTTTCTGAGCAAAACTGGGATAGTCCTCATCCTTGGAATTGCGCCATCCATTTACCCCTCCTTCCTTGCCACATATGTTCACTGAGACCGAGACTGCGCGTTTGCAGCAAATGGAGTTGAAAAATTCGTGGGAGGACATTTTTTTTGGGGTATTTGTTTTAAATATTCCTTTGCATAAACATAAACACAGGCTTTTCGCTAACCAAAAATAGAGCATTGTTTTAAAGTTTCAGGCTGCTGTGTGTCAGAATGGCTTTGTATTCCTTTTTTAAAATACAATATTTTTAAAAAATGGGATTTTCCCATCGACACCAGCATACCATTATGCTGTGTTTTAGGAAATACCTTTGTTGTGGTCTGCCAGCAGCCTGCAGAGCTGGCAGCAGAGTCGGACAGTGAGGAGGCTGAGGGAGAACAGGGGCCAGTCCTGGAGGCTGGAGAAGGCCTGGATGAGAGCTCTGCGTCAGAGGCAGAGATGGGGCCAGGGCCATTTGGGAGTGATGTGTGGACTCTGGAGCCTCCAGAGGCTGACAGCAGAGAGGCAGAGGAAGAGGAGAAGCCTGTCCCTAGTGCACACATGAGAAGAGCTGCCAGAAGGCAGGAGCAGATAAAGCAAAAAGGACAACTCAGCAGTAAGGCCAAGAGATGATTGGCCCCTCCCATAAGGCTTAAAAGACCAGCAACGGCTCTTGGGCTCTTTGTTGGAAAACAACGTTGATAGATTTGTTTCTTATCTTGCTGCATTTATTTCTTGTCGGCGTCTTCTGCTTCTGAACTTTTGCCAAAAAAAGCCTTTGGCAGATTGCCAGAGTAGACCAAGGTTGGTGATAAGGCTGAAGCACTGTGTTATGAAGAATTTGTTTTGAATTAGTTTGGACTACGCTGAGAATGAGTTAATTCTCAGCTGTTCTAATAAAGTCTGTTTGTTTAGAACTGATTGCGTCTGATCATACCTACTTGGGCCTGGGTTACAACAGCCTTATTTTTATACCAGCCTTCCAAAGACACCTGACTTGTCCACTTACATGTCTCCAACCCTTGCAAATCGCACTTCTGCTTCTTCTTTTAAGCCCGAGGATTGCCTTTAATTGCTATCCTGCTCTTTTTAAAGTATAACTTTGCAAAGGAAGACAATTAGCATGCATTCAGTGCCACTGCTACACACGGAGTTTAATCTTTAAATATTCATCCATAGATCTTTTTTTTTTCCCCTTTGGAAAAAAAAAAGCTATAAACACTTGGGTGGTTCAAATGTCCCAAGTCATGTTCCATAGGGGAAGTTATTAAACAGGATTGATCTTTGCTGTCCTTGGTATAAATCAATATAGCTCTTTAAAAAATGGAAGAGAAGGCGGCTGCATGGGTTCTGAAGAGCCTTTGTTATATTCACACTTTGAAAATTGAAACTCATTCTCTGCACCCTTCCTATTGCCGTACGTCTCGCCACCCCATCTATATTTGATCGGAATAAGGATCCCTGATGGTATCAGGTTACAAAAAAAAAAAAAAAAAACCTGCTCCATCCGTCACTCAAAAGCATTTTGTATGCATATTGCATTCACTTAACACTTTCATAATACAATCCAGAATGAATTCTAATAAGCGTACATTTTGATGTTGGGTGGGAAAAGATAAAAGTGACAAATAACCTCATCCAGAGCCAGCCGCAGCTTCAGTCAGTTCAGGGAAAATGACAAGCGTTTGAAATAGAAATAAAGTACTTCCCTTCTTTTGGGTGGGTCTTTTTTTTTTTTTTTAATTTGGTATCATCAAAGATCAGCCAGGAAGCACAACCTACTCCAAAACTAGGCTTCGATTAATTCATCCGATATCACAAGAAATCATGATTTGTTTCAACCGTGGTTTATTGAATGAGCCACCGTGGCTGGATTCACACAGTTTGGAGTTAGCCGTCACAGTTGGCCATATCTTAAATCAGGGGTGGACAATTATCGGCCCTTTGTGCCCTGTGAACTTCAACTCCCAGAATTCTTGAGCCAGCCATGTTTATATGCTGGCTCCAGGGCCAGATTTTCCTATAGGCTAACTAGGCTTCAGCCTAGGGCCTCAAGATCAAGAGGGGCCTACATTCAAATTGTTAGCAAAATTAAAATTACACTTTCACTATAGGTGAAAGGGCCTCATAAGTGGAATAGCCTAGGGCCTCTTTTCATCTAAATCCGGCCCTGGCTGGCTCTGGAATTCTGAGAATTGAAGTCCACAAATCGTAAAGGTGCCGTAGTCTTAAAGTCTCCTCTCTTAAATAAATCTAACTAGGGGTGAGCTGATACGGGTTCGCCCAGGCTCAGGAGAACCCATAGCTAATGTTATGGTTGGTTTGGAGAACCTCCAAATCCCACCTCTGGTTGGCCCCGCCCACCCTGCCCCTCCCCTCCCAGGAGTCTCCATGCAGCCTGTTTTGGATGTGAGGTAAGTGCAGGACCCTGGAGAGGCTCAGGGAGGGGGAAAACGGGCCTTCTGGAATTTCTGGGAGGCCCAGAAGTTTCCCCTCCCTGTTTCTGGCCTCTGGAGGGCCGATTTCCAGCCTCCAGAGGGCCCATTTCCAGCCTCTGGAGGGCCTCCGGAGCCCGGGGGAGGCAGTTTTCACCCTCCCAGAGGCTCGAGGAAAGCCTCCAGAGCCTGGGGAAGGTGAAAACGGCCTCCTGGCCGTGGTGCAGGAGGCCGACTAGGCCACACCCACCGTGGCCACACCCACCCATCAACCAGGCAGAGAACCCGTTGCTGAAATTTTTGAAGCCCACCCCTGAATCTAACCCCTGTGGTTTATTAAGCTGCGGTTTGCAATTCCACATTTTGAGTACATCCAGGCAGCTGTCCTTTACTCAACAAGGAATGGCACGCTAAGCCATGAATTTTGGTTTACAAACCGCAATAGCTTTGGTTCACATGGTACATGCTAAGCCAAACCAAGCAAATCGTGTCTTAGCACAAAGTGCGAATCTAACCATTCATTAGAAATGTGAAGAAGTTTTTTTTCCTGGCTTTTAACAGTTCAAGCTACCTGAACTGAGGACGTCAATCCAAACCACTGTTTCTGTGCGGGGTTGGACTATTTAAAGATTAGAATGTCTTTTTTTTACAGAATGATTCAACCTAATTTTCAGCTGGAAATAACTTTTTTTCCCCTTTTTTTTAACCTGACCTACAACGTAACAATTTTTTCTTCACCAAATCTCTGCCCACTGACTGACGTGGTCACTAGAAATGACAACTGGATAATTGCAAAGTGAGGAGAAAGGCAATTCTGTTAAAATAAACCTCCCATTGCACTGAATACAGGATCACCTTTTAAGAGTATAAACTCACTTCAATTCGTGTCTTACCAAGGCTCTGTATACTTGGATTGAGAGTCCATCCTACTTTAACAGATTAACAGGGTTGGAAGGGCCCTTGTAGGTCATCTAGTCCAACCCCCTGCCCAAGCAGGAGACCCTACACCATTTCTGACAGATGGCAGTCCAGTCTCTTCTTGAAAGCCTCCAGTGATGAAGCTCCCATAACTTCCAAAGGCAACTTCTGTTCCATGGGTTGATTGTTCTCACTGTCAGAAAGTTCCTCCTTATTTCTAGGTTGAATCTCTCCTTAGTCAGTTTCCATCCATTATTCCTTGTCTACACTTCAGGTGCTTTGGAAAAGAGCTTGACCCCCTTCTCTCTGTGGCAGCTCCTCAAATATTGGAAGACTGCTCTCATGTCTCCCCTATACTTCTTTTCACTAGACTAGCCATGCCCAGGTCCTGTAACCGTTCTTCATATGTTTTAGCCTCCAGTCCCCTCATCATCCTGGTTACTCTTCTCTGCATTCTTGTGACAGGATGTTGGCAAAAAAACTTTTAGCATTTATGCGATGGGGTTCACGCATTGCATAAAACCATGATTTATCGCATAGAGTAGACTGCAATTCAGGGGCGGGGAATTATGTCCCTTTTATGATCTGTGGACTTCAACTCCCAGAATTCCTGAGCCAGTCAGGAATTCTTGGAGTTGAAGTCCACAAGTCATAAAGGGGTCGTAGTTTTGCTGTAATTAGTTGATTTCACACAGCTTACTAGCCATTCAGCCTGGTTTCCAAACCTTCCCTCATTTGGTTCATCAACAAAGAACAGACCGGACAACTAGATTGTGTGAATGAGAATTTTGCACCCGTGTCTTGGGGGGGCATACATGCATTACTCAAAATTGATTGTTTTGTCAGAATGGAAAAATCAGGAAGCTAAAACACCATTGATATTTCAAACCGCCATGCTGAACATTAACCTAGCATCATTACGTTAGCACAATGGTTGACTGAATTCATCCCGAGATATTTCTTCATATCAGCTGTCAAGATATTTAGATGTTCATCTTTTCAGATGAAGAATGATTCTATTTCAGAGGACAAAGGGTTACCCACAAATCTGTGTTTAACTAACTACAATAAGACCCACCGATCTATTAACAAACTTATTTTTGATTTGATTGCCATCTCGGCTGACCCTCACGGCTTCCCATATCCAAGAATAATATGAATAAAAACAGTGCTGTTAAATGAGATGCTTGGCTTGAATCTGAAAAAAAATTGAGAAATGATCTCATAAATTATATTCCCGGGGTACCATCCATCCTCAAATATTTACAGGCGAGGTTGCCTCCGAATTCTGGGAACCGAGCATAATTGCATGGAAATTGACAAGGCACAAATGCCAAGAATTCTGTTAACCTTTAATATCTTGAGGGGGAAAAAAAAAACCCTCTCCCCTTATAATTATCTCCTTCCTTTGTCTTAAATGTTACTGATGAATATTTAGTGAGAAAAGCAAATAATATAAAAAAAATGATCCCTCCAAGGTGCCTAAAAGTTATATCTTTTGCAGCACAAAATCCACCAACTTCATTACCAAACCATTCGTTTCAACGTTTAAAAAAGAAAAAAGATGATGATGATGATGATGACAAAACTCAACAGATGGGATTGCCAGCAACACCTTACTAAGTCTGTTTATCTGGCCATATGTCTGGGGAGGAATATGTGCTGAGAAAGAAGATGCAATTCACTCCTGCATAGGTAACAAGTGTGGCTCAGCGGGATGGCAGACAACGTATCTGTAGAAGTTTTGTCCAAGTTTTGTTGAAAGAAAAACAAAAAAGAGCCTTGATAGTACAGTGGTCTAAGCACCCTGTTATTAACACAGCTGCCTGCAATTACTGCTGGTTCGAATCTCTCCAAGGCTCAAGGTTGACTCAGCCTTCCATCCTTTCTAAGGTAGGTGAAATGAGGACCCAGTTTGTGGGGGCAATAAGCTGACTTTGTATAAAATATACAAAAGTATGAAGGCTATTGCTTAGCACATTGTAAGCTGCCCTGAGTCTCTGGAGAAGGGCGGCATATAAATCAAATTAAAAAATAAAAAATCCAGTCACGTGAATGCTTTAGATCAGGGGTGTCAAACGCAAGGCTTGGGAGCTGGAGCTGGCCCGTGGGGTGCTTAGATCTGGCCTGCGGGGCTGCCCTAGAAACAGTAAAGGATCAGCCTGGGGTGCCTCTGCCAGTGAAAATGGAGCTCAGGACGGCTGTGCCCAGGCTCCATTTTCACTGGCAGAGAGCAGCAAGAGGCCATTGCGGCTGAAAACGGAGCTGGGGAGCCTGTTATCTTTTTCCTTTAATGTCAACTTTTCCATTTCTGCACGATCTAGTATTTTTTTTTTTTTAAATTACATCTTCTTCTACGGGTGGTACTGTGCATATACAATTCTTGCTGCCGTCAAGACATGTAATATTAAATATATATTCCCTTTATCATATTTTTCTGGTACTATGCCTAACATAAATATTTCTGGCTTATAATCTTTAACATTTTTTTCTAAGCATGCAGGGGGGGAAATCCAGTAGGTTCTGACAGGTTCTGGAGAACTGGTAGTGGAAATTTTGAGCAGTTCGGAGAACCAGCAAATACCACCTCTGGCTGGCCCCAGAGTGGGGTGGGAATGGAGATTTTGCAGTATCCTTCCCCCAGGAGTGGGGAGGGAATGGGGATTTTGCAGTATTCTTCCCCTGGAGTGGGGAGGGAATGGAGTTTTTACAGTATCCTTCCCCTGCCACACCCACCAAGCCACACTACACCCACCAAGCCACACCCACAAAAAAATTGGATTTCACCACTGTAAGCATGTATGTATTTTCCTCCAGTATTTTTTTGCCTTTACGCATGTCCACCACATATGATCATATGTGCCCAAGACTTAAAAAACTTATAATGATTAAGCAGACATACCCAGTTGAGCCACAATCAAACAATGTTCAGCTTGGTTTAGAATAATGTATAAATCCATCCTTTGGTTGGCAGAACTGTCTAAGAACTGTCTTTCCTCTATCTTAGGTCACCTCATCGTAGATGCCTGAAACTTGAGCTGGATGACCAAAATCTTTCATGGAGCTTTGTTGATCAAATGTGATGATGCAAATACATCATCGCAACCTTTGCACACTTTTTTTTTTAAATTTGATTTATATGCCGCCCTTCTCCGGAGACTCAGGGCGGTTTACAATGCATTAAGCAATAGCCTTCACCCTTTTGTATATTTATACAAAGTCAGCTTATTGCCCCCACAATCTGGGTCCTCAATTTACCTACCTTAGAAAGGATGGAAGGCTGAGTCAACCTTGAGCCTGGGAAGATTCAAACTTGCAGTAATTGCAGGCAGCTGAATGTTAATAACAGGCTATTAGTCTGCTGCACCACCAGGCTCTTGACATATTTGCATGTGTGTTATCATTTTTAGAGGTTTGTTCCAGAAATCAGGGGTCCTGATGTCAGCTTATGATTTGGCCCCTTCAGCACCTGCTGCAAACTGTCAGTTTTTGGCAGAGCAGGAAAGGAAAAGGATGGTATAGTTGAGAGGTAATCAAATTAAAATATACAAAATTAAAATGGTCGATCACTTCTCTTTCCTTCCCTGCTTTAGCACTTCCAGTTAATCACACAAAAGCTTTGCAAACTCCTGCTCCAAATCCAGTTTTGATACGAATGCAATAAATGCTGTGGAAATAAACCAATGGGTGATGAAACTATCTGGGGGTGCCATAGAATTTAGGTGTTTATGTTAGCCCTGCTTGTTGAAACAGAAAGGTCTTCAGGGCACGTCGGAAAGTGCGAAGATCTGGGATTATTCGTATTCCAGGGGGTATTTTGTTCCAAAGAGTAGGTGCCCCCACAGAGAAGGCTCTCTCCCTTGGTTAATCTTATTGATGAACAATTCATAGCACTCGGGTTTATCTCATGCCTCAAGCCCATAAACCATGGCTTACAAGCCACAATATCTGAGACTACACTATACATCAAGAGCCGTGGTGGCGCAGTGGTTAGAATGGAGTACTGCGGGCTACTTCTGCTGTCTTCTGCAGTTTGGCAGTTTGATTCTCACCAGCTTAAGGTTGACTCAGCCTTCCATCCTTCTGAGGTGGGTAAAATGAGGACCCAGATTGTTGGGGGCAATAGGCTGACTCTGTAAACCGCTTAGAGAGGGCTGTAAAGCACTGTGAAGCGGTATATAAAATCTAACTGCTATTCCTTGCAAAGGAAGGGAGGGAGGGAGGAAGGAAGGAAGGAAAGAAGGAAGGAAGGAAGGAAGGGAGGGAGGGAGGGAGGGAGGGAGGGAGGGACGGAGGAAGCTGTGATGATGTAGTGGTTAGAATGCAGTACTGCAGGCTACTTCTGCTGACTTCTGCAGTTCAGCAGTTCGATTCTCACCAGCTCAAGGTTGACTCAGCCTTCCATCCTTCTGAGATGAATAAAATGAGGACCCAGATTGTTGGGGGCAAGAGGCTGACTCTGTAAACCACTTAGAGAGGGTTGTAAAGCACTGTGAAGTGGTATATAAGTGTAAGTGCTATTGCAAAGTATGGAAAGAAGGAAGGAAGGAAGGAAGGAAGGAAGGAAGGAAGGAAGGAAGGAAGGAAAGAAAGAAGGAAGGGCGGGCCGTGGTGACCCAGAGGTTAGAATACAGTATTGTAGGCTAATTCAATTCGTTGTCAGCAGTTCAATTCCCATCGGCACAAAGTTGACTCAACCTTCCATCATTCCGGGGTCAGTAAAATGAGGACCCAGATTGTTGGGGGCAAAGATGCTGACTCTGTAAACCTCTTGGAGAGGGCTGTAAAGCACTGTGAAGCGGTATATAAGTCTAACTGTTCTTGCTATTGCTATACAGTATCCTTAATCCAAACAGCATTGTTCACTGCAAGGTGTGATGATCCCAACCAATCTCTGCAAATCCCAGAGCCAAAACGAGGCATAAGAAAACCTGAGGCTGTTTTAAATATGGCAAGAAAGTTTGAGACATTTTGCATTCATTTTTCTCTCTATCTTTTTCCTGCTTTTCCCCACTCCCCTCCCCTCCTCTCCCCTCCCCTCTCGAGAATGCTCCAGTTTGCAACTTTCCCCGCTAACGACTCTCCTCGACCTTCTTCTGGTTTGGCAACAGGGTTGTCCTCTCGATTGCAAACCAAGACGGATGGAAAAGGAACGATTCTGCCCAGAATCTCATTAATATTTGTCACCACATTGGCATTTCCCCTCGTAATGAGAAAAAATGTCTTCAGAGACTGAGCGGGCTTTTCAGGGCCCCCTGCCTGTTGCTGAAATGACATGGAAAACTCAACATCTCATCCCTCCGAAGCCAAAGAGATTCCGTTGACACACTGCTGGTTGCAGCCAGTTGGGGAAAGAAGGAAGCTTGTTCCATATTGGAAGCAGGTGGGAGGGCTAAAGGGTTTGTCCAAAATCCTATGGACAGGGTGGATAAAAATCAATGATTTTTTTAAAAAAAATCAAAAAAAACCAGATTTTTTTTATTTAAATCGGATTTTTTTTTATTTAAATCGGATTTTTTTTGATTTTTAATGTATTTATTTTAATAAAAAACTTTTGGGGTAAAAATCTATCGTAAGGTAGTTTTCTATTTAAGATACATAAATAATTTAGTTTATTCAGCATGAAATGGAGCTTAGTTATGTCGCATGAGGCTGTATATTCTGCAACACTGGGACTATCAGTGAGTCAACAGTGGGTCAAAGGAGTAGCAGAGATGACAGTTGCTCTTTAAAAATTATGATTTAAATCGAGTTGATTTAAATCAAGCCTTTTTACTAGTGATTTAAATCATGATTTAAATTGTGATTTAAATCAACTCGATTTAAATCAAATCCACCCTGCCTATGGAACATTAAATGCTTAAGATAGATGATAGATAGATAGATAGCTAGCTAGCTAGCTAGCTAGCTAGCTAGATAGATAGATAGATAGATAGATAGATAGATAGATAGATAGATAGATACAGATAGAGAGAGAGACAGACAAACATATTGATAGATACAGTAGCTAGATAGCTAGATAGCTAGATAGGATAGGAGAGATAGGATAGACAGACAGACAGATGGACAGATGATGGATAGATGATAGATATACACATAGACACAGACAAATGATAGAAAGAAAGAAAGAAAGAAAGAAAGAAAGAAAGAAAGAAAGAAAGAAAGAAAGAAAGAAAGAAAAAGAAAGAAAGGAAGGAAGGAAGGAAGGAAGAGAGGGAGGGAGGGAGGGACGGAGGGAGGAAGGGAAGACCGAAAGAAAGAAAGAAAGAAAAAGAAAGAAAGAAAGAAAGAAAGAGGGGGAAACGTACACACACACACATACACACAGAGAGAAAGGTAGCATCCAAAATAAATGAGAGGTAGTCCATTTTCTTCTTAACAATCTCATTTGATTGATTACTGTTTCCATATTCCCCATTAGGTGCACTTAAATAATGACGTCTCCTGATTGTGATCATACTAATAATTCCATATCAGAAGCACTAAAGTGCTTCCTTGGTGAAAGATGTGCCAGTGACAACCATGTTACCTGAGAGACACCCAGTTGTGGGCACTTTTCATGTCCCTGTGAAGTTGCCTGCCGAAGTGGTACCCATTTGTCTGCTCGTGGTTGCCCACTTTCTAACTGCTGGGTTGGCACGAAGGTAAAGGTAACGGTTCCCCTCGCACATATGTGCTAGTCGTTCCTGATTCTAGGGGGTGGTGCTCATCTCCGTTTCAAAGCTGAAAAGCCAACGCTGTCCGAAGATGTCTCCGTGGTCATGTGGCCGGCATGACTAAATGCCAAAGGTGCACGGAACACTGTTACCTTCCCACCAACGGTGGTCCCTATTTTTCTACTTGCATTTTTTACATGCTTTCAAACTGCTAGGTTGGCAGAAGCTGGGACAAGGAACGGGAGCTCATCCCTTTACGTGGTAGTAGGGATTCAAACCGCTGAACTGTCGACCTTTTGGTCGACAAGCTCAGCGTCTTAGCCACTGAGCCACCACATCCCTAGCCATGAAAACAGTTCCTAAAAACCCCCAAGTGAAGAATTTCTTCCTAATTTTTTTCCCTCAGGATGGAATGGATGCTAGGAAGGTCATGAATTACTCTCACAGTGTCCTTTCACCATTCAATCCCGAGAGATAAAATATTAGGAAGAAATTCTTCCCTTGAGGGTTTTTAAGGTACTATTTTCACAGCTAAGGTGGAGTTCTGCCCTTCTGTTTTCTCTAGAGGTTTGGATAAGCCCTCCCTGCCATTTCTCTGCCTACAAAGCAGATGGGAAATTTGAAAAGGCCATTTGTGCCCTTTCAACAGCAATTCAGGTTGCTATTGAAATCAGGCCAAGGTCTAGCAGAAATTCGCTAGCACAGGTTATCCATCCTGTTTTTAAACAATAAAGATCTCATCTCAAAGCCCGGCTCCCTTTGACCTTTTTCATAGGAGATGATGTGGACCATCATATATTTAAAACATGATGTTGACTTCCCCATCAAGGCTCCTTCCCAAGATCTAACTACCATGTACCTGCAAACTGAGATGCAGTGACAAAGTTTGTAAGCCATCACAGTCAGGAAGGAGCGCGGTGGCTCATGAGATTAGAATGCTGGACTGATGATTGGCAGGCTCGTGTTTGAGACCTGTTGCTATTGTGTGGCAGGGTGAGTTCCTGTCATACACTCCAGCTCCTGAAGTTGCCTGCCAAAGTGGTACCCATTTGTCTGCTCGTGGTTGCCCACTTTCTAACTGCTGGGTTGGCAGGAGCTGGAGTGTGTGACAGGAACTCACCCTGCCACACAATAGCAATGGGTCTCAAACATGAGCCTGCTGATCATCAGTCCAGCATTTTTTTTCTGCCTCTGAAACTTTTTTCCCTGCCTCTGAAAGCCTCCGAAACAGCTTCAGAATAAAAGCCTCTGAAGCTCTGTTTGGGGGCTTCTTTTCTGAAGCTCTGTTTGGGGGCTTTTTTTTTCTGTAACTTCGTTTCTGATGCTTTTTTCAGCCTCTGAAACCTCCTTTGAGAAACTGGGTGGGGCTACATTCAGAGCCTGTCCTGATTTTATGTTGGTTTTTAAAATTGATATTGATTTTAACCAAGAGCCTTGGTAGTACAGTGGTCTAAAGCACCCTGTTATTAAGACCAGCTGCCTGCAATTACTGCAGGTTCGAATCTCGCCAGGCTCAAGGTTGACTCAGCCTTCCATCCTTTCTAAGGTAGGTAAATTGAGGACCCAGTTTGTGGGGGCAATAAGCTGACTTTGTATAAATATACAAAAGGATGAAGGCTATTGCTTAACGCATTGTAAGCCGCCCTGAGTCTCCGGAGAAGGGCGGCATATAAATCAAATTAAAAAAAAATTAAAATGTTTTAAATTATGGGCCAAACTTTATTTAATTATTTTAAAACTATTTTAACTTTTGTGTACAAATGTTTTATTTTGGCTGTTCACCGCCCTGAGTCCGAAAGGAGAAGGGCGGTATAGAAATCTAATAAATAAATAAATAAATAAATAAATAAGGCACACCCAGATTTTCACCCTCTTTTTTGGGAGAAAAAGGTGCGTCTTATACTCTGAAAAATATGGTACCTGTATCAGAAAGCCAATGTCAGGCATGGTTCACCGGTCCCCGCTCTTTGTAAAGATAATTTATTTCCTGAGACATTTTATCTCCCTTTAAAAGTGTGTTTACTGCATTCTTTATACTGCAATAAAGTGCAATAAAAACTATTTCCTTCCACCGTAGTAAATGTAGCTAGTCTTCCCCTTTGCTAATGCATTTCTCAATACCAAAGTCCTCGCTTCCCAAAAACGGAGGACTCGGGCGATGACAATACCTTCAAAAAAAAAGCCCAATAATAATAGTAATATCCAGCTTCAGTCTAGATGACACAACAGCAGCTCCCACAAAGGCTTCAATTGGTCAGGCCAAAGGGACGAGCAACGCTTGATCGAGGCACAATGGAATCGACGCATCTTCGCCATCATAAGAGAAAAGGTGAATTGAAATGGGTCAACCCAAGTGCCACTGAAAAAAGAGAGGACGGTTTCTGAAAATAAGACCTTTTCTGTTAAATTGCACAATGTTGGTTGAACAGTCAATAGGTTTTTGTACTTGGAGAATGATGAGCAAAAACAGAAAGGCCTTTGAATCAAGATCTGGCTTCCTCAACAATTGTGTTCTGAGATTAAACCCAGAGTCGGCAGCATGCAAGAGAGAAGGTTATTCTGGATCAGCTGTGCTCAGAGGAATTATCAGGGTTTTGAAATTTCAACATACAATGCTCTATGTTACTGAAATCTGGTCGACAATTTCCCATTTCTTTGTCCAGCAAAAGAGACTCATTCTCAAAATTGCTTAGCACATTGTAAGCCGCCCTGAGTCTCCGAGAAGGGCGGCATATAAATCAAATTAAAAAAAAAATGCAATTTGATTTGATAGAATGATTTTTCCACAACAGCAGGAAAAAAAGCGGGGGGGGGGAGATATATCCAGGCTGGGTGGATACGACCTCGTAGACGACCCTCATTCTGTCAAGGACCTTGGAGTACTCATCTCAAATGATCTAAGTGCCAGAGCTCACTGCAACAACATTGCCAAAAAGGCATTAAGATTCGTTAACCTAATCTTGCGAAGCTTCGTCTCCGGTAATATTGTACTGCAAACTAGGGCATACAAAACCTTTGCTAGACCAATTCTCGAATACAGCTCGTCTGTCTGGAACCTGCACTGTATATCGGACATTAATACAATTGAGCGAGTCCAGAGGTATTTCACGAGAAGAGTCCTCCACTCCTCTGCTCACAACAGAATCCCTTATGCCACCAGGCTTGAAATTTTGGGATTAGAAAATGTAGAACTACGCTGCCTTCGGTCTGACCTAAGCGTAGTACACAAAATTATCTGCTACAATGTCCTACCTGTCAATGACTATTTCAGCTTCAACCGCAACAATACACGAGCACACAATAGATACAAACTCAAGGTAAACCACTCCAAACTCGATTGCAGGAAATACGACTTCAGCAACAGAGTGGTCAATGCCTGGAATGCACTACCTGACTCTGTGGCTTCTTCCCCAAATCCCCCAAATTTTAACCTTAAACTGTCTACTGTTGACCTCACCCCATTCCTAAGAGGTCTGTAAGGGCCGTGCATAAGCGCACCAGCGTGCCTACCGTCCCTGTTCTACTGTCCCCATTTATTCGTATCCTTATCCTGTATTCATAAACATGTTTATATTTATATCTGTTATCTTATACATGTTTGACAAATAAAAAATAAATAAAATAAAATACAACCACAATTGGGATCAGAATCTGCATCGCTAAGCAAGATAGTTAAGTCACACTCAGTTTGGTGACTCTTTGTTTAACCCCCGTTGTTAAGCGAAACTCTGCCATTTTTTGAGTGACTCGCTTGGTTGTTAAGCAAATCTGGTTTCTTTTATTGATTTCGCTTATTGGAAGCTGGCTGCAAAGATCACGTGATCCCTGCATACTACAACTGTCATAAATATGTGCCAGTTGTCGGGAACCCAAATTTTGATCATGTGACCATGGGGACGCTGCGACCGTCGAATCACTGTTTTCAGTGTGGTCATAACTTTGAACAGTTGCTAAATGAATGATTGTCGGTCAACTTATCTGTACTAGTCTTGCTCAACATATACGTTAGGATTGCAACTCCTAGAATTCTTATCCAAAGAATAGGGCGTTCTGGTAATTGTAGTCCCAATATAGCTGAGGACATCCAATGCAATTACTGTGGTGCAGTGGCCTAGAGGTGGAGCTCTCGCCTCACAATCAGAAAGCTGTGAGTTCGATCCTAGGTAGAGGCAGATATTTCTCTCTCTGGGCACACTGAGAATATATCTGCTGAACAAAACTCCGCATTGGCGACAGGAAAGGCATCCAGCCATTAAATGCTCAGCTCCATTCAGTTGCACAGACTCCATCCTGCAAGGGATTATGGGGTTGTTAAAAGATGATGATGATCAATGCAATTAATAAGTATTACGTCCCAAAGGTCCACCTTTTAAGTTGCTAAATGCAAACTCTGTTCACATTGACATGCTTGGATAGCATTTTTCCCAGAACAGGTTAACAGAGTAGGAAGGGGTCTTGTAGGTCATCTAGTCCAACCCCCACCCCCACCCAAGCAGGACACCCTTTCTGACTGATGGCAGTCCAATCTCTTCTTGAAAGCCTCCAGCGATGAAGCTCCCACAACTGCTCTTCCATTGGTTGATTGTTCTCACTGTCAGTAAATTTCTCCTTATTTCTAGGTTGAACCTCTCCTTGATCGTTGTGGCTCCGTTACCTGAGCCTGTGTCATCGGCAGGAGAGGACTCCAAGAGTGAAGGAGAGGAGTTGGCAAGGCCTCCCTCTCCAGGACCCTCCTCTCTGGCAATGCCTTCAGTGTCCGCTGAAGGGCAAGAGATAGGGCCAGGGCCAAGCACATCCACGCAGCCACAGATGGACAGTGATGAGAGTAATGAATCTTGGCTGGATCCTCGACAGCTTCGCAGAGATAAGCGCGCGCAACAGAAGAAAAGGCGTGCCCGAGACTAGGCTGAATCACTGGACCACACCCCACAGGGTATAAAAGGGAGCGTGGTGGCCAGTCAAGACTTGTGACGAACAAAGCTGAAAGCTTCCACGCCATTCTGCATTGCCGGACTTTTGCTATAGACTTTGCTGGATTATATTTGGATTTAAATTACTCTGTAATTATTGAACATTTTACTTTGATGTACCAGAAGCGGAGAGAAGCTATCTCTTCCCTTTGTGAGTAATAAACTCTTGGCAGGTAGCCACTAGGTTGCTGCCAAGTTCCGTTATCATAAGGAAAAGGATTTTGTCGGCTGGTTTGGTTTTTAACTCTTGGACGTCTGTTGGTGTGTGTGTGTGTGTGGGACGGCGACAGAACACTGATCAGTTTCCATCCATTATTCCTTGTCTGGCCTTTGGGTGCTTTTGAAAATAGCTTGACCCCCTCCTCTCTGTGACAGCCCCTCAAGTATTGGAACATTGCCAGAAGCACCTGCCAAGTCACAAAACTTTTTGTCTGGAAGCATCTGCTTAAGAAGAGCCACATCTGTGTTTTTCCAACTTGGCAACTTTCAGGTGCGTGGACTTCAATTCCCAGAATTCCCCAGCCAGAATTCTGGGAGTCAAAGTCCACCCATTTAAAAGTTGCCAAGCTGGGGAAAAAAAAAACTCTGCTCCAATTCAACCCTGTGCCCTTCATTATTTTTGCCACTCTGTGGGAAAACGCTATTAGCTTAAACCATCCCAAAATGCCCTGCCCCAAGACGCACTTGCTAATTAACCCAGTTAATTAACACCTCCGGGTTAAATAATGACACTACCAAGCAATCAGACTTGAGAGACCCTGGGTGAAAGGGGGGAGCTTAGAGATTCCCAAAAGGCTACAACCTCCAAAGAGGGTTTTGTGGGGGGAAAAATTCCAACCACATCTGCTTTCAAAAAAGGAGTAGTTTGGTCAACTCTCATTAGAAACTTTATACCAGAACTGATGGCTTGCAAGTAGGGCCAGATTCTGAGAGATCTGAAGGCCAGCCCATGTGTTACAAAGTCTGCAAAGTGTGGCTACTGCCTTTATGTATTTGTAGTATCAGTGTGCATTCAGGTTGAGTAATTCATCATAATTCGTCATCAAAAAAGCACAACAAAGAACGTTCTTTCTGCGCCAACTCAGGAAGCTCAACCTGCCCAAGGAGCTGCTGATCCAGTTCTACAGAGGAATTATTGAGTCTGTCATCTGCACCTCCATAACTTGTCTGGTTTGGCTCTGCAACCCAACAAGACAGACACGGACTTCAGGGGATAATTAGAACTGCAGAAAAAACAATGGCTACCAACCTGCCTTCCATGGAGGACCTGTATACTGCAGGAGTCAAAAAGAGGGCTGTGAAAATATTTACAGACCCCTCGCATCCTGGACATAAACTGTTTCAACTCCTACCCTCAAAACGACATTAGATGCGTCAAAGAGAGACTAATGTTTCTCTGGATAACCTTCAGAACTAGAATATGCATAGTATTTTAGAGAGGAGCTATCCTAGGTGCTGAATTATATGTTAAGCTTTCACTTACAGGTAGACCTTGACTTACAACATTTGTTTAGTGACTGTTTCAACTCCTACCCACAAAACGACACTATAGAGCACTGCACACCAGAACAACTAGACACAAGAACAGTTTTTTCCCAAACGCCATCACTCTGCTAAACAAATAATTCCCTCAATATTGTCAAAGTAGTTACTAAGTCTGCATTACTATCTCCTCCCACTTATGACTGCATGACTAACTTTGTTGCTTGTACGATTTATATTGATATTGTTTCCTAGTATGATTTGATTGCTTATTTGTACCCTATGACTATCATTAAGTGTTGTACCTTATGATTCTTGATGAATGTATCTTTTCTTTTATGTACACTTTTATGTACACAAATTCCCTGTGTGTCCAATCACACTTGGCCAATAAAGTATTCTATTCTATTCTATTCTATTCTATTCTATTCTGTTCTGTTCTGTTCTGTTCTGTTCTGTTCTGTTCTGTTCTGCTCTGCTCTGCTCTGTTCTATAACTGTAACTTTGTTGCTTGTAGCCTTACGATTTATATTGATATTGTTTCCTAGTATGATTCGATTGCTTATTTGTACTCTATGACTATCATTGAGTGTTGTACCTTATGATTCTAGACAAATGTATCTTGTCTTTTTATGTACACTGAGAGCAGATGCACCAAAGACAAATTCCTTGTGTGTCCAACCACACTTGGCCAATAAAGAATTCTATTCTATTCTATTCTATTCTATTCTATTCTATTCTATTCTATTCTATTCTATTCTATTCTATTCTATTCTATTCTATTCTATTCTATTCTATTCTATTCTATTCTATTCTATATTTTGATTTTGTTTCCAGAGCCAGCTTGGCTCCAGGTTAGGAAATCTAATGTTATTCTTAAGAAAATAAATAAGGAAACTCACACCAAGCGATTTCCTCCTCAAACAGGTTGGATAATCAAAATTATATACTTCAGCAAAGGAAGGGATGGGGGGGGGAAGTGTATCCTTTCCCCTGGTTTAAGTAGAGAACTGGAACAAACCTACTTTTATACAGGTAGTCCTTGACTTACAACACTTCAATTAGCGACCGTTCAAAGTTACAGCGGCACTGACAAAAGTGACTCATGGCCATTTTTCAGACTTACGACTGTTGGAGAGGCCCCACGGTCACCTGATTTACATTCGGATGCTTGATAATTGACTCACATTTATGATGTTTGCAGTGTCCCGGGGTCGTGGGGTCCCCTTTTGTGACCGTCTGATAAGCTAAGTCAGGGGTCAGCAACCTGCGGACCTGGAGCCACATGTGGCTCTTTCATCCCTCTGCCACGGCTCCATCTCTCAAAATATGCGTCACAACTGCCAATGTGCGGCACCCGCCGGCACGCAATTTATTGAGCTTTTCAACCCTCGGTAGGCCAACCATGGATAAATCCAAGAAAAGTTTCAGAAGAAAACAGAACCCATCGTTTAACTCATCTACATATGCTAGTTTTGTGGCTGCTCCAGAAATAGTCAGGCACGGGAAGGGTTTTGTGGCTCCCGGTGTTTTCTTTTCTGTGGGGAAACGGGTCCAAATGGCTCTTTGAATATTTAAGATTGCTGACCCTTGAGCTAAGTCAATGGGGAAGCCAAATTCACTTAACAACTGTGTTACTAATTTAACCGTGATTCACTTAACAACTCTGGCAAGAAAGGTCCTACAACGGGGCAAAATTCACTTAACCAACTTCTCACTTAGCAACGTAAATTTTGGGCTCAATTGTGATCGTAATTTGAGGACTACCTATATATCATTAGATTTTCTTTCAATAGGGACTAATAGGGACTAAGAAAAACATGTATATATCTGGGTCTTGTAAGAGGGTTAAACAGGAAAAGACCTCACCCCAAAATTGATAGGCATTACAGGTAGTCCTTGACTTACAACAGTTTGTTTAGTGACCATTCAAAGTTACGACGACGCTGAAAAAAAGGGATTTATGACCATTTTTCACAGTTACGACCTTTGCAGCATCCCCAGGGTCACGCAATCAAAATTCAGATCCTTGGCTACGGACTCATATTTATGACAGTCGCAGTGTCCCAAGGTCACGTGAAATCCCCTTTTGCAACTTTCTTGGAGGCAAAGTCAACGGTGAAACCAGATTCACTTAACAACCAATTTACTAACTCTACCAACTGCAGTGATGCACTTAACAACTGTGGCAAGAAAGGTTTAAAACTGGGGCAACAACTCACTTAACAAATGTCTCGGCTCGCAACAAAAACGTCGGGCTCAATTCTGGTTGTAAGGTGAAGGCTACCTATATTATTGTGACTCAGAGTATCTGGAAAAAAGCCCTTTGCGGAGTGACTTGGCTTTTGAAGACAATTTCCATATGCTGCATAAGCTAACTCAACTAAAAAAAAAAAACCAGAAGACATCCTTCCACACTTATTGTTGTTAGTTGCAAAGTCGTGTCCGACCCATTGCGACCCCATGGACAACGTTCCTCCAGGCCTTCCTGTCCTCTACCATCCCCTGGAGTCCATTTAAGCTCCGCCGATTGCTTCCGTGACTCCATCCATCCACCTCATTCTCTGTCGTCCCCTTCTTCTTTTGCCCTCAATCTTTCCCAGCATTAGGCTCTTCTCCAGTGAGTCCTTCCTTCTCATTAGGTGGCCAAAGGATTTGAGTTTCATCTTCAGGATCTGGCCTTCTAAAGAGCAGTCAGGGTTGATCTCCTCTAGGACTGACCAGTTGGATCGCCTTGCAGTCCAAGAGAATCGCAGGAGTCTTCTCCAGCACCAGAGTTCAACACTCACCTTCCACGCTAGCGTAACATAAAGTCCAGCCTCCATCTGCCCCAAAGCTTTTGTACCAAGTGACAACAAACATTCACCAAATTGTGCTTTACAGCACTGTCAGTGTTATCCTGAAGCCGCTGCCTACAAATATCCAGACTTGCTAATAGCAAGATCTGAGGTGGAATTCTGATTTCAGCTCTATTTAATCCCTGTTATTCATCCGTTTCTTCTGTCTCCCAGTCAACCTTTCTCACCCTGGGGATTTCAAACAGCACAAAAACTGGCATAACCTCTTTATGGCGGGTCAAAGGGGGTTGACTGGCCAAGAGACCCACTTTCCAGCCCACGTCGGGTTTCAGGAAATGCATGTCAGCCGTCACTCATCTTGTCTCTGACCCTGAGCAAAACAAGGAGAATGTTAAAAGGCTCCTTATATATTCCTCAGAAGTGGCTGAAAGCAATTTTCCTTTCACACCTCCATCTGAATGCCAGAAAATGGCAGCAATTACAGGAAGAGCAGTGACTGACACTCCACCTGTCTGTCAGGAACCGTGTGGGCATTTCAAGGGGTCAGCTGGTAAAAAGGGGGCGGGAGGAGACACCGGGTGGAAAGTTTGGAAACAGAATAGAAAAAAACCGTTTGTTCCAAGTGCAGAAGGAAGGGAAGTGTTGTGTCCCGCCAGCTGCCGGCAGAGCCGAGGGCATACTCGAACGATGAGAAGGTTGGGGAGGAACTTGGGCCAGTGCTGGATTCTGGGGAAGGCTCTGATGGATGTTTTGCATCAGACGCAGAGATAGAGCCAGGGCCATTTGACAATTCCCAGCCACCGGAGAGGCAGCTGCCTTTGGAGGCTGAGATAAGTGGGGAGGAAGAACAGCTGGGCCCTGTTCCAGATGTGCATATGTGCAGAGCTGTTAGGAGAGGAGAACAACTGAGGACAAGGAGTTGACTCAGGAAGCAAAGCACATGTGGATGCTGAATGACCTCTCCCTGGCTGGGGAATAAATAGAAGGAAAGGCGAGTGGTGGTCGTAGGAGACAACCGTTCGGATTTCTGAAGATTTGGATCATCGTGTTTCGTGCCTCAGAGACTGATTGCCAGAACTTAATTTGCAGCTTTGCGGCTGGGAGCTCACAGCCTGGCAATTATCGCAAGGCACTGATAAGGCATGTTACTGCAGTTAACTCTCTGAAGGACTATTGCCTGGACTTTTCAGTGGGTGAATGCCATTAATTCACAGGAGATAAATAAAGAGGGGTTTTTCGTGACAAGGAGTCTGTTTCTTGTTTCTGCTAAGACTCGGTCAGAACAGGAAGGGAAGATCTTCTGCAGGTCTTCTTTTGCATGAGAGGTAAAGGCTATAAGTGTTATAATTGCTGGGAGCCAGTTTGGTCTACTGGTGAAAGGGTAGAAACCAGGAGACAGTGAGTTCTAGTCCTACCTTAGATATGAAAGCCGGCTGGGTGGCTTTGGGCCAATCACCAGGAGACGGTGAGTTCTAGCCCTGCTTTAGGCATGAAAGCTGGCTGGGTGACTTTGGACCAATCACCAGGAGAAGATGAGTTCTAGTCCTGCCTTAGGCATGAAAGCTGGCTGGGTGACCTTTGGGCCAATCACAAGTAGACTGTGAGTTCTAGACCTGCCTTAGACATGAAAGCTGGCTGGGTGACTTTTGGCCAATCACCAGGAGAAGGTGAGTTCTAGTCCCACCTTAGGCATGAAAGCCAGTTCGGTGACCTTGAACCAGTTGCTCTCAACCTGACAGGGTTGTTGTAGTGGGAAAAATAAGAGGAGGAAGAAGTACTAGGTATGTTACCACCTTGAATTATTTCTCCCTCTCTCCCTCTTTGGGGGAAATGGATGGTTCAGAAATGTGAAAAATCAATAAACTTCTGCTTTGACCATTTATCAGAAAAGATGAAATGATGGGCTATAGAAGTTCTCTGAGGCTGGTTTTTCATTTGCAGGCATTTCATTGTCTGCCTAGGTGATTATGTGTCATTTGATGTCCCTAAATGTTAAGTTCCTTCCTGAGATCTTTGTCTTTCTCGGCTTTGGCTTCTCTTCTCTCCCTGGCAACTTCCGTCATTTGTTCCAACCTTGTTTGTTTCCCTGTGTCTTGGTCTTGGATGTTCTCTTTTCACCGTCATCCTTAATAACTTCTTGGATTTCATCCCACGGTCCTTCTGGTTCTCGATCAATGAAGTTCAGGACTTCAAAGCAATTCCTGATGTTTTTCTTGAAAAAGACAGGTATGTGCTTAGGATTCATATGTGGACGCTGGTTAGCTTTGTTCTTCCAGTTTAGCTTGACTTGATACTTTCATGACCAGTTTATGAACCATTTCATAGTCAACTCCAGCTGTTATAATTGGTCTCTTCCACCTTCTGGTACCGATAATATAGTTAAATTGATTTCTGTAAACTCCACCTGAATACCCAGCTAAGGAACATCTTCTTCAGCGCGTTGATCTTGAAAACAATTTTGTTGAGTTCATTCATTGGCATCCTTCAGTCTCAAGAGATTATGGTATCCTGCTCTGGAAAGAGGTCCTAAAACAGCATCTAGTGTGACTAAAAAGGCCAATTCGAGAGTGGCAATCCCTTCCACACTGAGGGCAGATACATTCTGTCCCCTGCCCAGCCCCCAGATTTCACAGGTTCTGGGACTGCCTCTTTGCCTCAGCCTGCCGAATAAGTGTCTCTTTGAATTGGAGAAGGCCATGCTGCGTCTTTAGCCTCCAAGCTGAACAATCGGAGGTCAAGGTTTCCCAGTTGTTAATGTCCATTCCCAGGGCCTTTAAGTCCCTCTTGCAGATATCCTTATATTGCAGATGTGGTCTCCCTCTGAGGCGCTTTCCCTGCACTAATTCTCCATACAGGAGATCTTTCGGAATCCGACCATCAGCCATTCTCACGACATGCCCAAGCCAGCGTAGACGTCACTGTTTCAATAGTGTATACATGCTAGAAATTCCAGCACATTCCAAGACTGCACTATTTGGAACTTTGTCCTGCCAGGTGATGCCAAGAATTCGTCAGAGACAACGCATGTGAAAGGTGTTCAACTTTCTCTCCTGCCGTGCGTAGAGGGTCCAAGACTCACTGGAGTACAAGAGTGTGCTCAGGACACAGGCCCTATAGACCAGGATCTTTGTATGTTCCGTCAGCTTCTTATTAAGCCATGTAGGAAGAATTATCCTTCTGGGTTCAGCTCCAAGTGGGGAAAAAGACACTGGAAACATGGAGACTGCTTGGAAAGATGGTTTAATGGTGGACAGGATCACATGGTTTGAGTTCCTGAACAGAAAAGGGCCGAGACGCAGTGAGTCCCCAGGTTTTATGCCCTCTCTGGCTTTGAACTTCCTGGGGCCCAGAAAGAGTATCCTGATTGGTTGTCAGACACCCAGGGGGTGGGGGTCTTAGCTAGCCTTGCTGGCTGATGTAATCTTCCCAGGTGCCATGTGGTGAGTTTCTGTTGCTAGATGGGTCCTACTGTGTTGCAGATGATGGTCCATTGACAAAGATTGAGTTTCTGCCTCTGGCCTATTGACAAAGGAGGAGGAGGAGGAGGAGGAGGAGGAGGAGGAGGAGGAGGAGGAGGAGGAGGAGGAAGAAGAAGAAGAAGAAGGAGGAGGAGGAGGAAGAAGAAGAAACAGAAGGAGGAGGAGGAAGAAGAAGAAACAGGAGGAAGAGGAGGAAGAAGAAGAAGAAACAGAAGGAGGAGGAGGAGGAGGAAGAAGAAGAAGAAGAAGAAGAAGAAGAAGAAGAAGAAGAAGAAGAAGAAGAAGAAGAAGAAGAAACAGGAGGAGGAGGAGGAAGAAGAAGAAGAAACAGAAGGAGGAGGAGGAGGAGGAGAAGCAGAAGAAGCAGAAGCAGAAGCAGAAGAAGAAGCAGAAGAAGCAGAAGAAGCAGAAGAAGAAGAAGAAGAAGAAGAAGAAGAAGAAGAAGAAGAAGAAGAAGAAGAAGAAGAAGAAGAAGAAGAAGAAGAAGAAGAAGAAGAAGAAGAAGAAGAAGAAACAACAACGGAAGGAGGAGGAGGAAGATGGGAGCTGCTTCATCTTTAAAACATGCTTCTCCATTTCTCATCCAGGGAAACATAATATTCTGCCTTTTTAATATTTCCTAAAATATTTAATTCTTCTAGGAAAGGGGTGGGTGCTAACTTCCTACAGCCATACTCTCTTCGTAAGTCTGTAAAATGTGGTGGCCGCTTTACCAATACATTTATTCAGTTGAGTTAGTTGTGCAATATAGAGTTGCTTGTCTTACAACCAGGCACATGATTGAATGGACTGTGTGGTTGAGTGTCATTGCTTTCGGTCTGACTGACATGCCATTACCTGCTTCTTATTATGCTGACGTGGTCTCTCGCTTTTCTGGGGCTTGATTAATAGTTGTGTGTTAAAGCAGGTATGTGTGTGTTGTGACCTATGCTATTTGGACCTCTGCTTGATTGCTGCTACCATACATCTTAGGAAGTCAAAAACAGATACCAAACTATCACCATGCATTCACCATGTTATTTTTTTTTCAGAAAACTTTTTATTTTTATTTCTCATAAACACATTTACATCAATGGTGGGTTCCTCCCGGTTCAGCCCGGTTCGGGCGAGCCGGTAGCAGTGATGACATGACATCACATAACCAGTTCTCTTTGTCCGGGAGCTGGGCCCTCCTGCGCGCCCCCACGTTATTCCTACCTTTTATTTCTTCTTTTTTAGCCCAGCTGATCGGTGCGGCAGAGTGGATTGTCGCATCTCAGCTGGGCTGATTCCTAACACGCTTGTGTGAAGCGCAAGTTTGGCGATCGCACGCGAAGCGCATGCACGAAGAGAACTGATTTACATGTACAGTCATTTATGCATCATTTTTCATTCATCATATGTTTTAACTTTCATTTTTCATTTTTACTTTTTTCCGGGCTGCTCTTTTACCATTTACCTTTACTCCAACCTTTCTTTTTCTCCTCCCCTTCTCTTCCTTCCTCCTTCTCCTCCTACTTTCTTCTTTCTTCCTCTCCTTCTCTTTCCTACTTCCCCTTCCCTTCCCCCACTCCTCTCTTCTTCCCTCCTTCTAACCTTCTCTTCTACTCCTCTTTCCCCTCCCTTTTCTTCCTCTCCTTTTCCCTTTCTTCTTTCTCCTCTCCTCTCTTCCTCTCCTCCTCTCCTCCTCTCCTCTCCTCTCCTCTCCTCTCCTCTCCTCTCCTCTCCTCTCTCTCTACTCCTTCCCCTCTCTCTTGTTGTTTCCCTTTTCAGTTCAATCTAAAATGGTATTCGAGCAGTCCCGGTGTCAGCACTTCAACCTGCATTTACTCTAGTGCTGACATAAGAAGGAGAAGAGGGGGCAGCTGGCAAGAGGACGCTTGACTTCTCACCTACTTATTTTCCCTGAAGATAATATCCCCTAGGAGATGAGATGGGAGGGGGGGGGCATTCCTGGGAGCTTAAGTAGTAGATATGGGGAGAGTGATTTGGAAGAGGGCCAATGAGACGCAGAGAATTGGGGAACGGAAAGGGAAGGTTTGGGGTCAGGAAGTCAGAGTTGGCTACGCCCCAATCGGGGACAGGTTGTCGTGCTTAATAAAATGAAAGATTTCTTCAAAGACTATCTGTTTGGAAATGCAATTTATTTCATTTGAGACGACATCGAAACCTGACACCCGGTTTTCTATTTATCTTTATTCTCATTTCAATTTCTTATTTTATTTGATTAATATTTATTTTTTATTTCCTCATTTGTGTACATTTTTATAACACCTCGCTTTCCCGCTTTTACCCCCCCTCCCCTTTCTCCTTTTACTTGGCAACATCTGGGTTTCTATTTTTGTGATTGTTTCTTCCCATATGTTATTATGTAATGCGTAATATTAACAGATATTATTATAAAAAATATTCAGTATTACCTGGAGTGTTTAACAAAAGACATAAAAAAAAAAAAAACCTCTGCTGTGCATAAAAATGTGGTTTTGTTCACTTAAAAATAAGCCTAAGGTATATCAGGGGAAAAAAAAACCCCATAATCATAAATTAAATGCAGTGAGAATTTAATGTTTTAAATAGTGTGTGCTATAAAATAAGAAGACACGGGATCCAAAATGAATGGGTGTTGAATGAATGTTGGACTAAATTAAAAACACACAAAAAATTGTCCTGTATGAGGCAGTTGGGTGATATACAAATAATGAATTATAACTGATTGCAAAAATATATGAAGGGAGAGTGAATGGATCTAAAGGGAAACGGAGAAAGGCTGATGAAGCCAATATGAGTTGAATAAGGCTGAACAAAGACTGAAGTTTAAAGTATAAATTTTTGGGTATAAAGCACCATGTGGAGGTAGTGAAAAATCTAATTTGAACAGATTGAAAACAAAGTGTGAATGCTTGCTATTGTGAAATAGCGAATTAAGTTGCCATAAATTAGTTTTTTTTATTATTATTTTAATGTTTCTTTTTCTATTTCTCATTTCATATCTTTAATTCATGTGGCTTTCTATTCTTTACATCCTTCCTGTGGCTTGAAAACTGTTGCTTACTCCGAGACGAGTACGTAGAGACGTACGACAATTTTTGCAGAGAATTTACCAGGGACAAATATTTTCTGCTCTTAGCAACTCAGTCCAGAAATAATCAACAGAAACAGAATCTCCAGTTATGAATTTTAAATTTAGAAATACGCCATGATACATTGCAAGTTATGCTGTTAGTGTATCCCCATCGCTTATTTGAAATGTAAATACCTCAAATGCTTTCCCTATCAGGATACATTCTCAGGATAAAGATACGTGTTAGAATGTTTATGAAGAATTAGTGGGTGTCTGACTGTCTGGGTGCCTTTGGAGTGCAATTTTCTAGGAGGTAAACTGAGACACATACTATATATACATCCCTGGGATGCTCGGAACTTCAAATTTGATTTAAATCAAATTCATGTTGTAGGAAGTTAGCACCCACCCCTTTCCTAGAGGAATGAAATATTTTGGGAAATATTAAAAGGCAGAATATTATGTTTCCCTGGATGAGAAATGGAGAAGCATGTTTTAAAGACGAAGCAGCTCCCATCTTCCTGCCCCCACCCTTTGTCAATGGGCCAGAGGCAGAAACTCAATCTTTGTCAATGGACCATCATCTGCAACACAATAGGACCCATCTAGCAACAGAAACTAACACAATAGGGCCCATCTAGCAACAGAAACTCACCACATGGCACCTGGGAAGATTACATCAGCCAGCAAGGCTAGCTAAGACCCCCCACCCCCTGGGAGTCTGACAACCAATCAGGATACTCTTTCGGGGTCCCAGGAAGTTCAAAGCCAGAGAAGGCATAAAACCCTGGGACTCACTGCGTCTCGCCAATTTTTCTGCTCAGGAACTCGAACCATGTGATCCTGTCCACCATTAAACCATCTTTCCAAGCAGTCTCCATGTTTCCAGTGTCTTTTTCCCCACTTGGAGCTGAACCCAGAAGGATATTTCTTCTTACAAAGTGAAATCTTAACAACTGTTTTGTTGGAAGAAATATCCTTCTGGGTTCAGTTCCATGTAGGGGAAAAGACACTGGATTCATGGAAGTTGCTTGGAAAGAAGGTTGATTGATGAACGGGATCACATGGCTTGAGTTCCTGAGTTGAAAAGGGCAGAGATGCTGAGAGGGCCTGGGTTTTATGCCTTCCGTTGGGCTTTGAATTTGAGCTTGTAATTCTGATTGGTTGTCAGACTCCTATGGGGCCATGCAGGGACAACTCTGTAGTCTGTGTTTTGAGTCCAAGTTTGGTTGAACCTTGCTAGGTGGTGTAATCTTCCCAGGTGCCATGTGGTGAGATGGGTAGAGGCAGGGGTGATCGGCAGAGGCTTTTTTTTCCTTTTAAAAACATATTTTCTATAACCTCTTCGGCCAAAGATGTTGTAGAAAAAATGCTTTTAAAAGCCTCTGATATTCCCAGCTGAGCCACGCGATCATCAGAGGCTTTTTTTTTTTTTTTTACTTTTAAAAGCATTTTTTTCAGCCAAAGAGGTTGTAGAAACAATGCTTTTAAAAATAAAAATAAAAAGCCTCTGATGATTGTGCGGCTCAGCTGGGCAATTGGGGGCGGGGTGGGGGCAAGGATTTTTGCTACTGGTTCTCCGAACCAACTCCCTCCATTGCTACGAGATCGGGCAATCTGGTCCGAACCGGGAGCATTTCACCCCTAGTATAGGGTCTCCTGCTTGAGCAGGGGGTTGGACTAGAAGACCTCTAGGGTCCTTTCCAGCTCTATTCTGAATTGAATTGATTTGCAAATGAAGTGTTCCTGCAGTATTTTTTGGAGAAGATGGCCACCAATGCACACATCCACATCCATAATATTTCTCCTTTCGTTCATCTGCCTGTATCTGCAACTGATTACTGTTATTATCAGTTGATTAAGCATGCTTGGGATCTTGATTACAACAAATACAACAGAAACTCACAAGTATGCACCGAATCATGGATGGCCGTAATTGTAAGCGATATTTGGAGAAAAATTCAGCACCTTGCACCTCTTCTCTGGAAGGGAGAGAGTCAACAGCAGACTTAATTAAGCAAAAAAATCAGTTTTGGGAGAAAGGACTGAAAGTGGCCTGCCATAATTAAAGCCAGTATTTTCTTTGGTTGGGCCACTTCAAATGGGGGAGGGGGCCTGTCATGATGACATGATATCATTTGCAAATAATAACAAGAATAAACACCCTTGCACATATAAGCAAGTCCAAACGATCATTCATGCTTGACATATTCATGTAATGTAGAGGGATTAGAGTCTGTAGATTCAACCTTAAGCACTCAAAAGAGCCATTTGGACTCCTTTCCCACAGAAAAGAAAACACCGGGAGCCACAAAACCTGGGTGGGTGTGGCCAACTCGATGTCACTCACTTCCACCAGTCACATGACCCACCCCTAGCCACGCCTACTCAGTCGGTCATTAGGGCAGAGAACCAGTGGTTAAAAAACACCGGGAACCACAAAACCCTTTTGATATATCTCCCTCTCCGCTCCCTCCTTCCCTCCCCCCTCTCTCTGTATCTCTCTCTCTCTACCTCTCTCTCTGTATCTGTCTCTGTCTCTGCCCTGGCCGCTTCTCCATCCCCCACCATCACCCTTACCTTCTCAGGCCAGGCAAGGAGTGACTGGGAGGGGAGGGCGAAGGGTAGGGCCAGACAGTGGTGGGATCACCCGACAGGGAGCCACAGCAGAGGGCCCAAAGAGCCGCATGTGGCTCCAGAGCCACAGGTTGCTGACCCCTGACCTGGGCTCTAGAATAGGGGTGTCAAACTCAAGGCCTGGGGTATGGATCCATCTCATGGGGTGCTCAGATCCTAGAAACAGCAAAGGACCAGCCCGTGGTGCCTCTGCCGGGGAAAATGGAGCTCGGGAGGGCTGCAGGCACCACAACATGAGTGACGTTGACCTGGCCACACCCATCCTGTCCATGCCCCCTCGCCCGAGGTCAAACACAACCCTGATGAGGCCCTCAATGAAACTGAGTTTGACACCCCTGCTCTAGAGTATTCCATTTCATACAACAGGGAATATAACAAGAGTTGGAAGGGACCTTGGAGGTCTTCTAGTCCAACCCCCTGCTCAAGGCAGGAGACCCTATACCAGTGATGGCTAACCTTTTTGCCATCATGTGCCAGGAAGGGGCGGGGGGCGGGGAAGGTTCGTGCGTGTGGGTGCCACACCCATAATTCTATGTGCCCCGCGCATGCACATGCAACCCCCCCTCCCCCCCGCTCCTGGCATATGATAGCCCAGTAGGCCCGTTTTTCTTTCTCACCTGGCTCTAGATCCTCTCTATGCATCTGGGGAGTTGGAAAATGGGCTGTTTCGGGCCTCCGGAGGGCCTCCGAGGGGGTGGGGAAGGCTGTTTTCGCCCTCCCCAGATGCATAGAGAGGATCTGGAGGATCTGGAATGAGAAAGAAAAACGGGCCTTCCACACCCCTCCCTCAGGCCCTCCCGTTGCAGGAAACAGCCTGTTTCCCTACTTCTGGTGGACCCAGAAGGCCCGAAAATCAGTTGGGCGGTGCGCACATGCATGCCGGAGCTGAGCTGGCGTGCCAGGCAACATGGCTCTGTGTGCCACCTGTGGCACCTGTGCCATAGGTTCGCCATCACAGCCCTATACCACTCTGGACAAATGGCTGTCCGGTCTCTTCTTGAAAACCTCCAGTGATGGAGCAGCCACAACTTCTGGAGGCAAGTCATTCCACTGTTTAATTGTTCTCCCTGTCAGAAAATGTCTCCTTCACTGGATCTCTTTTTAATGATCTTCCACCCATTACTTCTTGTCCTGTCCTCAAGTGTTTTGGAGAATAGGTTGACTCCCTCTTCTCTTCAAGAAGAGCCTGGTGGCTCAGCAGACTAATAGCCTGTTATTAACATTCAGCTGCCTGAAATTACTGCAAGTTCGAATCTTCCCAGGCTCAAGGTTGACTCAGCCTTCCATCCTTTCTAAGGTAGGTAAATTGAGGACCCAGTTTGTGGGGGCAATAAGCTGACTTTGTATAAAAAATATACAAAAGTATGAAGGCTATTGCTTAACACATTGTAAGCCGCCCTGAGTCTCCAGAGAAGGGCGGCATATAAATCAAATTAAAAAAAAAAAAGTGACATCCCTTCAAGTCCTGGAAGACAATTATTATGTCATCCCTGGTCTTTTTCTTTGTGTGATCAGACATACCCAATCCCTGCCGTTCATCATACAGCTTAGTCTCCAGACGCCTTAAAATCATCCTTGTGAGATGATTTTCAGATCCTGGTTTGTCAGGTCAGTGGGATCCAGGCTTAAAACTGGCCTGGAAACCTTGAGGTTTCTTAGCAAGTTGCATGGTTGAAGAAAGGAACTTAAAGCCATCCCTTTTTCTACTTGAATTAGACTGTCACCGTTCCTTGCCAGCATACATCTTGCCAGCTTTCATGAACCCACTCTGCTGTCACTGGCACACAGCTAGCAAATGGAGCAATCCAAAAATTCTCCCTGGTGTGCCTTAATTGAAGTCAATGGACTTACACCAGGGAGGACTTCAGTCCAAGAACTTGGACTGGAGACCGTAGCGAATCCAGCTGGCAAGACAGATGCCACGAAAACAGCAACCCAGCTCCAGAGCTCAGGAAATAGCTCTAGGGCAGAAGTTTAACTTTTTGCAAATGCCAAGGCAAAAAAAGTAGAAAATGGGGCACAATATTCGAGGCAGATTAACGCTAGTAACCTCCGCATCATTTTCCTTGAAAATGCGTTCAATATATCGACCGAATAATTCCTCTTTAATTGCAATTAAGACTTATACAGGCCTAGTTGTAAAGATCTTGTAGACTCCCTTGCTTTTAAAAACAATTAATGTGCTGATTTGGAACTGAAGGAGAAAAAAGACAACAGAATTTTGAAACAGGTGGTGCTTTGAGGGTATTTAATTAAGGTAGCGGGGACAAATCATTTATCATTGGGGAAATCACCTTAAGCATCAAATTAACGTACCGAGGGGAGAAGCCCGATAAATATCACGTTACAGTGATTAACCCAGATTGATATTGGCTACAGAACGGATGAATATTGTACAAGTTGCCATTACCGAAAACCGTAGCACGAAGTCCAATTTCAACTCAAGTGGGAGAGATCAAACTTCAGGAACCCGTAGAAAAACATGTTGTACTTGTTTTGGGCTGCAACACCCACAATCCATTTCCAGAAGTCCTCTTAGATGGGGGATCCTAGGACTGGAAGCTCAACTCTAGGTGGACACCAGATGAGTTATCCCTATTGTAGAACATCTGATATGTGTGATGTAGAGTCAGAACTTTCCTGCAACTCTACAGACAATTCTGGATCACAATTATCAAACTTTTTATTCAGCTGCATCCATAATTACCTGCTAAAAGAGATTCTGGCTAGGAATGTCCCCGCATTTGGTAACCACCAGGGTGAAGAGAACTGATCTACCACCTCTTCTGCTCTAGAACCTACTAAAACCTACAACTTCCTTTTTTCCAAACATTAAGAGAATGTTGTTGTAAAACAGGAAAGATCTAATCTCGGATGTTCTGGATTTTGCACACGTATTTACTGGAATCTGACACAATCCTTTTAAAAAATATTAGAATTACAGAGTTGGAAGGGACCTTGGAGGTCCCTGCTTAGGCAGAAAACCCTACACCAATTCAGACAAATGGTTTTCCAATCCCTACTTAAAAACTTCCAGTGTTGGAGCATTCACAACTTCTGGAGGCAAGTTGTTCCACTGATGAATTGTTCTCACTGTCAGGAAATTTATCCTTAATTCTAAGTTGCTTCTCTCCTTGATGAGTTTCTACCCATTGCTTCTTGTCCTGCCCTCAGGTGCTTTGGAGAATAGCTTGACTCCCTCTTCTTTGGGGCAGCCCCTGAGATATTGGAACACTGCTATCATGTCTCCCTTAGTCCTTCTTTTCATTAAACTAGACATACCCAGTTCCTGCAACTGTTCTTCATATGTTTTAGCCTCCAGTCCCCTAATCATCTTTGTTGCTCTTCTCTGCACTCTTTCTAGTTTCTCAACATCTTTTCTACATCGTGGCGACCAAAACTGGATGCCATATTCCAAGTGTGGCCTTACCAAGGCATTATAAAGTGGTATTAACACTTCACATGATCTTGATTCTATTCCTCTGTTTATGCAGCCTAGAACTGGGTTTGCTTTTTTGGCAGCTGCTGCACACGGCTGGCTTCTGCTGCTATTATTTCTTAAGTGAACATTTGCATGTTGTTTAAAAACAAAATACAGCTCCATACCGAAGCAGGATGATATAAATTTATGGATAAACACACAGAGAAGTGCAGAGGGTTGGGTAGAAGCTGATTGACACATCCTAATAGCTGAGGACAATTATGGGGCAGATATATATTTTTCTCACATTACTTTGACTTCCAAAACAAACAACAATCAGCTATTTCTAGGTAAACTAATTACCACCACACTATATAACACACAGTGCAATAGAACACTCAAGTTGTGGATGCTTATTGATGAGGGAAAGGGGCACTATGGTGCAGCATTTAAAGATGCCGAGCTTGTCAGCTGGAAAGCTGACAGTCCAGGTTTGAGTCCTGAGTGCTGTGCGACAGGGTGAGCCCCTGTTAATTGCCTCAGCTCCTGCCTACCTAGCAATTCCAAAGCATGCAAATGCGAGTAGATCAATAGGTACCACTTTGGTGGGAAGATAACAGCTTTCTGGGTGCCTCACCATATAGTCATGCTGGCCACATGACCACAGAAGCATCTTTGGACAATGCTGGCCTTCTCGGCTAAGATACAGAGATGAGCAGCGCCCCCTAGAGTCAGACACAATTGGACAGGGGAAACCTTTTATTTTTTTATTGATGAGACAACGGGATAGGGCAGGGGTGGGTTCTACTTACCTTTACCACCGGTTCGCAATGGGAGCGTGCGCTCCCCGTTATGCGCAGATCACCCGTGATTATGTTGTGGCGGGTGGGCGGAGCCTCCCGCCAGTTTTACTACCGGTTCTATAGAACCGGACCGAACCGGGAGCAACCCACCACTGGAATGGAGTAGTTCTGTGGATAAGCAATCGTTAAAAATATATTGTATCTGGTTCAGCCCTCTTCTGCCCTGACTATTCCTACCAGAACCTATGAAACGTTGACTTACATGTTGATAAAATGCATCATTTGGCCTTGGTTGAGAAGAGTAAGGTATCCAGGGAGACAAATTCTCGTGGACTATATACAACATTCATCTAGTCATTTCCTAATCCAATCAAATCTCATTTCAGGCCATTCCTTTGCTTGCAACAGCACCCACTAATCCAATGAGGCGCCACCCCGGTGCATTTTAATAGCATTTCCGGCAAGGTGACCCACCAGCGTGTGCCGCTACCATCAAGAATACCAGCCCTTCTCACCTCGCCATTATCCCCCTCTAATCTGACAAGGAAGTTTATTTGTTATGCTCAAATCAAGACGCCGTCTTAGGAAGCACTTGAATAGCATTCCAACAGCTTAGCGGAATATTTATGAGTAAGTCGGCAGAGCGCTGCCAGGAGTAAGTGCGACTATCCTAGATTTAATTACAGGAAAACACCGGTATGAGCTCATTGTTATCCTTGGGAATGGTAACCC